>NW_026857976.1:0-30446 GCF_026571515.1 Ruditapes philippinarum
GTTTTTTTATGCAAAGTATTATTGTTCACTGTAACATGTGTTTTTTTCTATTAAGTAGTAAGTTTGTTAAGTTACATTACGGATTCTGAAAACATATACAAGTATGAAAGTAAAGCTTAAAGGCTTCTAATTCTGCATCAAATCATTTAAAAATGTATATATTCAATGAAAATGTTGATTGTTTACCTTTCAAATTAGAAAGCCAGTAGGAATTAACGTAAACTTAACACTAGTCCATTATAATGGAGATAATTGTGACTATAAAAAGTTAAACCATGTTGTTGTTCTTTCTTAATTTTATTCGTCAAAATACGTGTTGGAATCCCCAAATTCCTGTTTCATATTTCAATAAACTCGTCAATGATTTTAACAGGCATATATTCGCATTTGTTTGTTTTTCTTTTACACTTGTTTGTGTTTTTGTTGTTGTTGTTGTTTTGTTATTGTTGTAACTTTTTATGAAAAGCACATTAACATTTTTTTTTCAAAAATGGAGGGTGACGTTCAGTAATTTGACTGGTAAATGTAATTGTATTATATTTACATTCATTAAAAAGTATCTAATCTTTAATAAGGGTTACGTATTTTGCTTTACGGGAAATATTTCAATGCTTAAATTTATGGTTGAATTATCAAATAAAGGTAACACCTTATAAAAACTATAGATTTTTTATTCATTTGTTTAAAATTCACACCCTTGAGGGTTTTTTATCTTCCATGAGTAAATGTCGTAATTATATATCTATATCTTATTGGTAAAAAGTTGAATCTGTAGATAAAAGTAAGTCTTTTTTATATATATAAACGAATTCATGTTATTCTAAGTCTATGATCTAATACAAAAAATATGTACACATCATAATGTCCACAAATTTTAATTAAACGAAAACTGACAACGAAAGCAGGTTATTATGCTTAACATATTGACCATGAAGTGACCAATTATTACAATTAAAATAGAGACCCTTTTCAATGTCTTGATTTAAAACTAGATACTTCATCAGACATAAAATAGATTGATTGAATACGAGTATGAATATTGTATTTGTTATTTTGGTAAAATGTAAGAAATATTGTTACTTGTAGAACGGGCTTATGGGACATTAATTACTTTTTTACTGTGTCATGATACTCAATTTTTTAAGAACAAAAATAAAATGAACATTTCCAATTTCTTTTTTATTGGTTTCCTAAGAAGCCCGACGTTATTTAAACTGAAAAATTAGTTTACGATATGTTATGTTGTATGGATGATGACAAGATTCAAACTATTCTACTACTCTATTATAACCATTTAATCCATGTTGTAAAGACCAGAGCTCAAGTGAGAATGCCCAGGTATCAGAGAGGCATGATCATATATATAATAAAGCATTAATGAATATCAAGTAAAGGGAAGTAATCCCGTTAACTGTACAACTAAACATGCACAGAGTTATCTGATCTTGATAGCATAACACAATTTATCACATAAAACGCGGCGCAGGAGTGTAATAAAGCCATTTAATAATCAAAGCACTGAATGTACTGATGGGGAGGCTATGAGAGAATGTTTCAGACTTATAGTTTCTTTTTTTTTTTTGCTTAAAATATGCTACCAAAATAAAAAGATATGCACATTGCGCTATTTATCCTTACTGTTGTGTTCAACCATTCATATATATGGTTAATGAGGTTGACTATTCATTTTGTTAATATTCCAGAACATTTAATTAAGGTCTACATTCGGACTGTTAATCATGCAAATTTTGAAAAACCTAAACTGTCAATAATAAATGACATACCAGCAAGTATGACGACTGTTCATTATCAGATAACAATAACATTTTACAACTGACGGTTCCTTATCAAAATATTCTAGGACTGTTCATCATAAATATTTTATGTCATTTTAATATTATTGAATGATAATAACAACTGCACGTGATGCAACATTTTTATTGAACATAAAAATTATACACGTTTAGATGTACCATAATTGAGATCAATAAGATACTGTCTTGTGATGAGTATTAACATTCATGCTCTACGGACAGAAGGTTGTCTTCTTCAGAAGCAAATCTCGAATAAAATCACGTTTCAGAAAATTAATCCCATTTCATTACTGACGGCGTCGGATAATATTAAAGCTAAATATTTCTTGAAAAAATACATCTCTGCAAAGCTTATTCAAAACTGAATCAACCTATATGTGAAAATTGATCAGGAAGTTATATCTTCTTTTTTTACCGCCAACACTCAACACTCAACCAACTTATGGTAGTTAATCGATAGATTCTACGTGTATTTTTAAACCTCACTAGCTTGAAATATATACTGCGGAAAATCTGTTGTTAACAGGGTGTGCGGTTATTACGTAGGGTTTTCCCTGTCGACCATTTCCCGCAAATAGATGAGAACATCGAAGCCGTCAGTGCTATGAATGGTGTTATAAATGGCGTGTTTTGGAAGTTTTTGTTGAAACTACTCCAAATACCTCCAGAGGCGTGCACGTCGCGGAGAAGGCACACGGAAGGTCATAGTCAAGTCATCATAAGTACCAGAGGTGATTGGTTGACCTGTGGTGACTTACTCTGGAGGTTTGGCGCTAATAGATGCCGTTTTTGTTGTCGTCAGTCAGAAAGTTGATGCCTTGACGGTATTGTCGTCTCCTTTACCACCAAAGAACGAAGAATGGGCTTCCATGAAGAATCTGCTTGAAAAAAGACGTCCCAGATGCTATAATCTCGGACATATGGTTATTCCGGCGCCGAGTATAAATAAACTTTAAAACACACACACTTTTGTTGAAAAACAAAACAACATCACATTTTCTGTAGTAATTTTTCAAGTGTTGTAAAATGAATAAGAAATTCCTCTTATGCCGCCCATTATTTTTAGAGAACACAACCATAAAAGTTCTTTTTTTTTTTATTTTTCAAATAAACATTTATCACTTCAGCGCGAGCAAATATCGGTTTCAAATTAAAGTTTCGTAAGATATGTTAATGACTTCCCGATGCTCGACTGTAAGTAATTTGTATATGTATGCGTTTTTTTTTTTTTTGTTTTTTTTGTTTTTTTTTTGTTTTTGTTTTTTAATTAAAGCTTCTTATTCTTTAATATTTTTTATGTATCTCATAATCTGTATTGAAAATTTGAATTTTATTACAAATGGACTATCAAATTATGATGTATGCCCTAGAATTGAATAAACTTTCTAATTACACAATACGGGGTCATACTGATCTTTTGCGTCTTTCTCTGAAATACTTATTTCCTTGTTAAAACATATTTGACCACATATTTCTGTCAATTAACTGTTCACTTTACTTCCGATTTTGTTGTACGGAAACACATGTTTTCTATTTGTGTTTTCTAATCAATTCGAATCTATAATCAGTTTTAATGGATCACCACCGGGTAAACGACTACTAGGTACTTTGGTCATGTTTTTTTACCACAAATATTTGAATGTTTCTATTGGGATTAAAATGAGCATAGTTAACTAAACAACTGTTTGTATAAATTCCTGACCTGTCTAATTCTAATTATGAGATTAGTGAATATATAAGACTTTCACTACAAAATATTCCTAAACAAAAGAGCACATGTTTAATTTATTCCTATACAATAAAAGATCAGAGTAGGGATCTGTCAATTACCAAAAGATACTTTTATGTTAAAAGTTTGATTAATGAATTATGTAAGATGAAAATATAAGTATTGCTTTTTTTTTTTTTGCTAATGTAAACTGTAATATTGTGCTGGGATTTTGTCGGAGGTCCTTAGGGGTTTTTGTAGTTAAATAGTTTTTTTTCGGCGATAATGGTTAAAGAATAAAATGTTTTTAAACTATATGTTCATCACCATCAGTGAATTTTTAGTTAAATGTATGCAAAATATTTACTAAACAGCTATATGATTTAGCGGTTTATGAGCGTTTTCCGCGTACAGCCTCCTGGGGTGTACAAATAAGTTAGTTTTCCTTAGTTATCTATATACTATAACATATACTATTTTCCTTAGTTATCTATATACTATAACATGTCTCTGATGTAAGCGACAGTTTACAATTATTTGTCTTTAAAAAATATTAAGGACTATTAATAGTTTATAACAACAAAAGCACATGCATGATATTGAGAATACGTAGTTGCAACGTTCTAGTTAATGACCCGTCATAAACAGTTGGTCGCTGCGTAGTAATTGGAAAATTGTTATCAAAAATAATAAAGAATATTTGCCACTGAATTAAAGCATTTACTTATAAATTTTCATTTATGCTTTTTGTTAAAAAAATATGGATAAAGTTATTATTTTGAAGGGTTTTCATACCAGAACTATTTAATACAGACGTACGTAATATGCCTAAACCTGATTACCGCGGCAGTATGACGTCACGGAGTAGTGATTTAAACAAAAATCAAGAATTTTTCAGAGAATTATTATCTTTACAAATTGCAGATATGAAATTAAAGAATGAAAATATTTTCATATTGTAAAATGTCTGTGATGAGTGATGAGTCAGCTTAGAAAAAATCAAGGTACTATTTTTTGACCTGATTACCGTGGCAGTATGACGTCACGGAGTAGTGATTTAAACAAAAATCAAGAATTTTTCAGAGAATTATTATCTTTACAAATTGCAGATATGAAATTAAAGAATGAAAATATTTTCATATTGTAAATGTCTGTGATGAGTGATGAGTCAGCTTAGAAAAAATCAAGGTACTATTTTTTGACCTGATTACCGCGGCAGTAAGATTTGACAGACATTATTAACCCATGGGTCCGGCAATAGCCTCCCCAAAAACGATATTGCACTATTTATTTAGTGTAATAACACTATTGACATGACCGTTCAATTTGCGCTATATAGAAAATTAGCGTTAAAAGCGCGCTAATTTTAGCGTTACCCACTATAGGCGCGTCAAATTGCAAAAACATAACTTATTTTAAACAGTTAAACTGTTCTTATTTTTTATATATGTGATAAAAAGAATATTATATTTGTGCAGATTCAATACTAAATTTATTGAACTTCAGTTGATAAAAAAATATTATGCTCGCCAGAGGCTCGCACATTATAATGATTTTATTCAACTCGTTCAATAAATTTTAGTATCTAACTACACTCATTAATATCCTCTATTATATAATCATTTAAAAAATGGAAAAGTTGCATTAACTTGACAATATTGGGTAATTGTGATATAATTTTAAAACAATTTTCAATTATCAAATTTGATTTAATTGTACTTTACATGATTAAGATTCATTTTGTTATAAAATAAAATTACATGTCCTGAAAAACATAAAATAACCAGCATGACAGCAGTATAAAATGGGCAGAGTTGACCTGATAGTTTTTAGGGATACTGTTTTCATTGATGTCAACCATTTGGCTATCCATATGATGTGTGTATAGGCTCTGTGTCTGCGATTCACAGATTCACACATGGTTTCAACTTTTTGCTAGCGGTATGGGTCCATTGTAGGTCAATATTCATTTAGGTGAATGAATTTAGAGTTTGAGTTTGAATGAAATTGAATATGACACATTTTTCTAGGTGTAACAGAATGTGTTACTTGATGTACCTTTAGATTATCTCTTATCATTCCCAATCAAACAGAGTCTGTAATTGTCAACTAATATTGTTGTTTTCGTTGCTTTGGCGGGAGCATCTGTTTTCCAAATTTTCATATATTACAACAGTAAGTGTTAAGTGCAGTGTGCAGATATCAAAGTTGCCCCATAGTTCACTTTTTAATGTTATTTTTCTGGTCCATCCGGAGTTATAATTAAGTGTTGAACATTGAATACCGCTAAGCCGGTGTAAGGGGTGCGTGAGGGTTGATGCATTTCACATATAATTCAAACTGAGACTGTAATTTCCATTTGATATTGTCGTTTGCCTCTGAGGGATCACCTTTTTTTCAGATTGTTTTTGTTTGAATTGGAGAAGTTTTTACCTCATTTATTGTAATAGATCTCAGTTGAACATTCTAGGACCGCGATTGCTCTGTTGTTCTATTATCAGAAGACATCTGTAGGGATGACACTTATTTACATGTCAGGAACATTGTGTAAAAGAAAGGAACATGTCATTATTATAAACCTACAACTTCCCAGTAATAAACATAGCATGTGATGATGATAAATTATATCAAAATAATGTCACTATATGACATGTTTTGCAATGAGGAGGGAACATATTTGAATAAAATATATGTTTAGATAGGTAAAATATATGACAGGGAATGTTCATCATCCCAATAACGGCTTGGGACGAATCTGAATTTGTGAAAAGAAGAAAGTCATTTTATAAAAATGATATTTAAACTTAATAATTCAAACATTCATAAAAATGAGTTATAAAAACACAAGATTTGTTCCAGCTATAAAAAGGAAGTTAATATGTGGAGGCATAATCACCGTAGGGAACGTGTTACAGTATCGCGCTTTCTGGTATAGAATTTTCAAGATGGAGGATTATTTGTGAAGAGAGACAGGTATGTGAATTTTATTCCGGTCCATACTACAAGTAGTTTAGTCTCCAAAATATGTTTTTGTGTTTTGCTCGTTAGGAACTGGATCTGGTATCTAGTCATTTATTTCACCGCAGATTTTATCGCTTTATTGGCTCATAAATATGCAGATTTGACAGTTTGAAAATTTGAATCGAAAGACCAACTCATTTTTCTCTCATTCCGACATTATTCAAGCATGCCTACAAAAAGTAAACCTTCGAAACGTTAGTCCTTCGTGTTTAGAAACGTTTATTAAAGTAGATGACCGGCTGAACCTATTTTCCTGTTCGTCCAGAGAGTTTGAAAAAATAAACAATGTTACAATATAGAGCTAGGTTAATTTTGCAGGGTTACATTGTAGACCTACCGATTTTGTTACAGTGTATACCCAGATTTCGGTTACAGTTTAGATACTTGCCGTATCCATTATTTTCATGAAATAACCCATACCTTACTATTTAATATATTCTTGAAGGGTTATAATATTGTCATTTTTTCTTTAGCTGAAAAGTTACAGCTATTTTCCTTATTTTAAGTACATATATTCAGATTGAGACTTTTTGTATAATAAGAAATGTCCTATTATGTAAGGACTGTTTTCACAGCAACAACAGTAACTGTTATCAAATTGTATGGAGAGATGAAAGATTATTTTATAATGCATTTAAGTAATAAAAATAGAGAAACGGCAAAAATGAAAATGTTGCAGACTCAATCTGATTGTGCCTGTTCATGGTTGGTAGTGGTAACTGCAAGCTACCGTCCTCGCCTCCTAGCACCAGCTTAAGCATAATTCAACATGGAACATGAACTGGTAAACTTAAGAATTTCTTAAGCATATGTAGATGTGTTCATATGGCGGTTATCAATGTGACACGTTAGTGCCGTTCCATGAAAAGCGGCATATTGTCACCCAGGTTAAAAATTGCGTGTGTCCTAAACGGGTGAAACTAAATAAACTGCTAGTTTTAAATGGAATTTTGAAAGGCGGTCGGGGGTTATGAAACCTGTATACAACAGATTAGCTGTCAAACCTACAATGGAAAAGCAGGCAACATACCCTAAGGGTGATCAAAAAGTATTCAAGTGAGAAAAACTGCAACCTTAAAACTCATTTTAAGTTTTCATCTACAATAATGTATGTTTCAAGTATTTAAAAAGGTTTTTTTGTTTGTTTCATTTAACGCCTTTTCCCAACAGTATTTCAGTCATTTAGGCGGGTAGTTTAATTCCTAACAATCGTTCCTGGAAAGTCACACTAGCAGTACTTGACTTCCTTCCTCCGCGTTAAACTACCAAAGCATCTCCCGGGGATCGAACCAAAGCCAGAAAGGTAACTGGAATAGAAGTCATCGACTCTAACCCCTCGACAACGGAGGCGTTTCTATATTTGAAAAGAGTTTGTTACTTTTGGTTTTCTTGGATTTTAAGTCACACCGACATTTAGGTCATGTGACAACATTCCTGCTTTTCTGTAAAGAAAGACCCCAGATAATCCTTAGTTAAACATTTCAGACACAAGCAGGCACCTATCTAGAACAACCAACCTTCCGTAAATTATCTTGATAGATTTTTCTCATACAAAGACTCCAACGGGATTTCAACCACAGCAGTAATTGAAAGATGATTTGAAGTAGGCGAACTTTTCCAGACTCGGCCACTATTATGTACCTCCATCACGCTCTATGGAAAAGATATTGCAATTGTCTGACCTTAATTTATACTCTATATCTTTCAATATTATTTTCCTTTTCAAAAACACGAAAACCTGCCCCGTACTTCACTTCAGTGTTGTTATATTTTTCTGGTCCTCCGGGATCATTGATGCCAGCACTATTAAGTGTTGAGAATTGAGTAATGCTCAAGCCGGTGCTAGGGGGAAATAAAAAACAACGTATTTGAATTTAAAAATGACAAAATAATCAATACTTCGACAAAGAAGCATTCGAAATGACGCAAGGGTCACGATTTGATCTTTCTTTGCAAATGCTTTCTTTACAATGCTACACAGCGAATGCTTTTTTGGTTCGGGAGAAGGATTTTAAAACATTGCTCTTTTTAAATCTATATTTTTGGTCTTCGTATCATGGATTGCAACCGAAATCATTTGAGCAACTTTGGTATAAATTCATGTAAATTTCAATAAATATGGTAAGGTAGTTACTGAGCGGATGTCATTAGACACTCATGTGTACGCCAAACGGAGGAATAGCCATCGGGCCAATAAGCTCACCAGTTGAGTTTAGATTTAAAAGTCTATATATCATTCATACATTTACCTAGTTTATATGGAAAATATCGAGGTCTAAACAGTAACAGAAATCTGGGTATAAACTGTAACAAAATCAGATAAAAATTGCTAGGTCTATGCTGTAACCCTGCAAAATTCACCTCGCTCTATACTGTAACATTGTTTTTTTTCCAAACGATTTTGTCCACAGGTAAACCTCGCGTGGCCATGACGTACACTATACCCCCGTTTGCACAGCAGAGTTGTTTCCCTTTAAGTATTTTCATCCTGTGACCAATGAAAATTCTCCATTTGAAACAATCTGCTGTGCAAATTTACTTTCATTTTGGATTGAGAATTTGACATATAGGAAAAAGGTGCGTTATAGTTTCATATTATGCTTTGATTGAACAATTATTACATATAATACCTTAATTTTATCATATTTAAATACACAATACAAAGAAATATTCATTCACTGTGAATTTAGTGTCTAACTCTTTTACTCGGGAGAGTTTTACCGAAACGGTGCAATCAGATCTCTTCCGAGTTTCATTTGTTGACAGTTTGGGCTTGAATATTTCTTGCTACGTAAAATCAGCGAAGGTGCCACTTTTCTTAAAGAGTATTTATTTATCTAAGATTTGACACCAAGGTTGTTAAGATTGGTAAAAAATTGATGAATATATGCGCTGATAATTGAGATGCTAGTGATATTTCTATGCAAAATGAAAGTAGAGTAAAATACTTTTATAATAGTCATAAAATTTATTTTTAAGGGTTTTGGGTTGTAGAGGGGGAACGGGGGTATAATGTTAGTCATGGCCACGCGACGTTTACCTGTTATTTTGTCGAACAGGAAAAAAGGTTCAACTGGTCATTTACTTTTATAAACGTTTCTAAGCACAAAGGAGTAACATTTCGCATGTTTACTTTTTTTAGGCATTCTTGAATAATGTCTGAATAGAAGAAAATGAGTTTGTCTCTCGATTCGATTTTTCAATCTATCAAATCAGCACATTTTAAGACAATAAAGAGATAAATCCGCGGTGCATGATCTGAGGAACTATATGACTAGATACCGGATCCAGTTCCTAACAAGCAAAGCACAAACACATGTTTTAGGAATAAACTACTTGTAGAATGGACCGGAATAAATACAACTACCAGTCTTCCCCACAGATAATCCTCCATCTTGAAAATTCTATACTGTAACCAGAAAGCGCGATACTGTAACACGTTCCCTACGGTGATAATTTTCGGCATTTTACGTCAATCTCCGAATATTGATAGGTCATGTAACGATTGACTGATTATCGACGTGATACGTAGCTTTATCGACAGTTGGAAATCCCCAAGTTTCTATTTCAATTTATGTTCAAGTTTTCAAGTTACTTGAGTAACAGGTATTTATTTTGATTAAATGTTTTTCATGTATTTATATCTTATTTCATTCTTAATTAAGTAGCGATAAGTATTCTATGTTTAAACAAATAACTAATAGTAAAGTACTTATTAGAAAAAAGTAAACGATTTCCACAGCCCAAAAGGGGTGACGTACGGTAAAATAAATCGGTAAACATTTAAATGGTTAGTTTTCCAAATGAAATTAGTCGTAAATGCGCCGTTATAATTTCGTTAATTTGGTAAATCACCAATTTTTCTAATTTGCCTTACATATCTTATCTTTTAACTTACTTAATCCTTGACCTAGTTCATGCAAAATAGACTTACAATAGGCATTTTCGTTTAACAAAACATTAGGACAAAGATAAAAATCTTTGAACTAATTCATGCAATAAGCATTTTCGTTTAACAAAACATTAGGACAAACATAGAAAATAAATTAATTTCCTTGTTTCAAATAAAATGAATAAAAGAAGGAATGTACTTGATGGTTGATTTGAATTAGTTGAGTTGATGTGGTATGACATCCATTATTTTAGACTTTGAACTAGAGACTACAATATGTATCTTGTGTCTCTCATCACTGAATCTTCGTAATACATTGACAGAAAATTCTCCAACAGGTAATAATAATTCAGAAAAAAAGTTATTTCCTCAAGTGGTAAAATTTTCAAGTTTCTTTTTTGAAATAATTGTTTAAGTAAAAGTAAAGTAAGTAGAGTTTCTAGTACATAACCATGGTCGTTCTTCTCTATAAATATAACATTTACCGGTCCATGATTTACTTTGATGTTGAAGAATTATTTCAATTGTTTTACTGTCTACAAAAGTTTCATCTGTTAACCCGGATAAATTATACAAGACAATTCGCTTTGTTTCACATTATCTTACGCAGGATAAATGATACAAGAAATTAAGCTGCATGCCTTTATTTTTCATCACCTGCTATTCTTTTCTTAAAATATTAGATTATGATTAAGCTGTATCGGATGTAATACTTTAATGCAATAAACACGATATTTACTAGTTGACTAGTGTTAGTTATAAAGTATAACGACTTAATTCTTGTAGATATTACAGTCAAAACATTGTATAGGTGGGTTAATTTTTAATATTGTCTATCATATATAATCGTGTAATGGTAAAAAACAACAATAACAACATTTCAAAGTTTATAAGTTTAAATACTCATATTAACACTTCATTATGAAAATTACCGTTATATTGTATAACAATAATCACATTTTAACAAAGAGATAAGCATTCTTACACAATTTCCCTTATAAATATGTAGTAAACCAAACTATACTATCCCAAAAAATATGATAAACAAGATCAACAATTAAGGAAAGTCTGCAGTCTTGACTAATCAATACTGGTAAAATCATCTAAAAATGATTTCCCTTTGGTGAACAAAAATAAGGTATCTAACAGGTAGACGGGGGATAATTGGTAATTTTCTTATTGACGATCAACAGGATGAGTGATACTCCATCAAACACTATTCTGCGCTCTTTTTACATATCTTTAATGGACATGTTATCTCACTATGAAGATACATGCGTCGATAAACTTTCTCCTTTGTTGTGACATATTCGAACACCTATGACAGAAGTTTTGTTCTGTTCTGATTGAAAAAGTGCATTTATTTTCTTCTTACTAAAGAAAAAGTCAAAATATCCAAAATATCTGCCATTCGTTTACAAGTCACAATCTGCATTTAGTGTATAAATTTAATAATTTTATCATTTTTCGCAGGTAATATTTTCATTATCTTTACAACAAATATTATAAATATATGTTTATCATTTCTTTTTAAAAAATGCATTTTATTTACATGTTACAATAATGGAACAAATGTAATAGTGATTAATTCCATCATTGTGTCAATTTCGTGTCAGGGTTTGTTAAATTTCAATCAAGATTATAAAGAAAATACATTAACCTAAACTTTAAAATCATCCTTGAAGTGAAGTATCTGGAAGAGAAGATGTTTCATGCCTCTTGAAGAAAAAAAAAGAAACCAAGTAAATTACTCAATGTATAATTCATGTAAATAAACATCTATATGGTTGGAAAATGAAAATTTGTTTTTCAAAAGATTATTTTTTCCTAGAAATTAATATGATTTTTGTCCTTAATGTCTTTTATGTTAACTGTGATAATGAAAGTACCTTTGAACGACAATTATCTCTTTAACTTCTGCAGTACCGTTTCTAGCAAATTACAAAATTCCAATTTAAATAGTTTATATCGATTGATTTGATTGATTTATATATATCGATTGATAGAAAAATCGAATAAGATTAGGGTTTTCGAATTCAACTTTGATCTTGCTGCAGATTAAACCACAAGGCAATAAACATATTAAAATTGAAAACTTGGCCTCGAAGAGAAACAAACACAAAACATTAACAATTAAGAAACTGTTTAATTATTCATATTGCGCTAAAAATTACATCGCCAGAAGAAAATTTGATTTGATATTTACAAAGTCAATTGTAGACATGCATTTTCTTTAGTTATTGTAACTTGTATTTATGATGAAAATAATAATATTAAATTAAATTTACAGGATGTCGGAAATGCCTGATTACACTCGCAATGTGTCACTCAGACTGTCTAAAGTACTTGACGAGATAGGTGTAAACGAAAGAATGGTCATAAAAACAAGGCGACTAGGGCTTATGAATGAATCAATACGTACGATAGGACACCGATTAAAACATGAAGATGTAAATGTGTATAACTTAGGTAGTAGAATAGAAGGTACTACAACACTTGGACTTAGTTCTGACGTGGATATTCTTTTCACACTAACCAGGTTTAGTGTTATACAAGACTGGAGTGAATGGGAACCTGGTAAAGAAAACCTGTTAATGATACAAGATGAAACTTTATCACCAGGATACTGCTTATTACAGATACTGAGACATGATGTTCCACTTCCAGAAGATAATGTGTACAGTCATAACTGGTATAGAGATAGAATAGGAAGAGTATTATTAAAGAATGCAATAGTCAATAGCAGGGCTTGTGAGGGACGTGTTAGACATGGTCCAGCACAATCAAGGGATGGAATGCCTGGTTTCTATGGTAATGACATTGTCTTTGCAATACCTTGTCACCAGTGGCCATTGCAAGCTAGACAATGGATTATTCAGCAAGGTGAAGGTCAGTGGCCTTCATATGATATGAAACAATATTGTAAACATACGGGGTGGCGTTGTAGGAGTTGGAAGCAAAGGCAGTGGAAATGAAGAACTTGAATGGAGAATATCCACTTCCCTTGCCGAGCGATATTTAATGTTTAATCTGAATATAACACAAATCAGATGCTATGTCCTAATGAAAATGATTTTAAAATCATTTATAAATACACAATGCCCTGATAGCATTTCAAGTTTTATGTGTAAAACAGTCATGCTTCATTGTATTTCAAGTACAGACAACAACGCTTGGAACGAAAACACCTTGCTCATCTGTCTGAATTATTGTCTGACAATTCTTTACAATTGTGTTTTAAATGATAACTGTCCACATTTTATCATCCCGGAGAACAATTTAATGGCTAGACGTTTTACTGCTTTGACAAAACAAGTCGTACTAGATACACTCTCTTACATTATAAGCAGTAACGGAAGTGCATTACTTGAAATAGAATGCGATCAACTTGGTTTCAGAATTCAAAACACTTTTTTGAGATTAGTAGATATTGTTCCTCCTGAAGATAGGCTTTGTCAGATTGCAGGCCACCTCGTAGTGAATGCTGGTTTTTTTGTCAATTGCACTTGATTGTCCTTGAAGATACGAATAAAATCAGTCACATTAGAGTTCTATGGCAGACATTATATAAACACCTTATGAAATTAACTCATTATATGAATCAAGGACAAAATAAATTAGCATGTAGTTCATTTGCTAAATTTCTTGGCATGCATTTAGGTTCCGCTCTAGCTTCAATGAACATACATAATCAAGTTGGTTTATGCCGAGAATCTACCGTTTTGATGTCGTTATGTGCAAACGTTGACCTAATATCGAGTAAAGTGAAACTAGCATCAATTTTCTATTGTACAGGAGAAATTGAGAGGGCTGAACTTATTTTGAAAAAAACTGAAGAAAGTTATGATCTCAATGTGGTTGAACCAATATGTCAGTGCTACGATTGTAAAAATAAAAAATTTAAAAGGGCATTCAATAAGTTATGTTATGAAGCAGATGATGAATATACATTGCTACAGAGAATAACTTCACCCTGTGTCAGGTTTCTACGATGTGAAAGAAATTGTTGTCCACAGGAACTCCAACATGAAATGTTCAGATCACCGCAACAAGACCTCCCTTATAGAGATAAATATGATGAATGGATGGATATGGCTGTGGTAGATTCTCTACCTTATTTACACTTTCTACACTATAAGACATATTCTCATCTCAGAAGACATCGTGATAAACAGGCAGCAATTTCCAACCTTGCTAAATGCATTGTAGAGGAGCCAAATTTCGGACATAAAGAAACAGCACTTAACCTTCTAGGTCAGTGTATGGAGCAAGAAAACAGAATGAATGCTGCTTTACAGTGCTATCTGTTATCTCTGAAAATACGAGGCAGAAATAACACTGCAAAGTTTCATATCTGTAGACTTGTAAGCTCAATGTTGGGTTCAGGCTTCCATTCAAATAAATGTGAAAATATTCACTTTTCGTGACTTCGAACTGAAAAGATGAATACATGTGATCCCTTTATAGAAAGGCCTTGCTTGTCATACAATTTGAAAATGGAATAGCCAGATATATTACAGTTTTTTTAATCTATGATAAAAATATGTGACTTCTTTGCGGTGTGTGTGTGGTTATTTTGTATACATTGAACCAGGAGTTAGATTGATATATAATGCATTTGTCAGACTTGTAAGGAGACTTAGAATATTGAAAGCATGATGTAAAACTTTCTTAATAAATAGAAATTACTATCTATTTCTAATACGTGTATGTAAAGTCATTCCAAATAGTTGTATGAAAAGGATTATGAATAAAATATTTTCAATGACCAATCTTAAAATATTAAGCAAACACGCAACTGTTTGATTGTCTAAGTTTTATCGAATACGTCAACGTTACCAAGCAAATTTGTATATAGAAATAAGTTAGTTTGAGGTTATAGGTTTTCAATAATATCTTGTAGTTTGGGAACAGATGTGTATGATCAATGAAACATTTCGTCATTTAATTGTTCAAAAATGTTTTTATTCTTGTAAAGATTCTATGTTCCCTTCAAATTTTCCATTAATTTAGGAATTAGCCATTTATGGAAAATAGTTCCCAATTTGAACGATGATATAAATATAATGGAGAGTCAAATATTTCTGAATGTATAAAAATAATATTGATCCAATTCTTTTGTGTCACTTTGTAATAAATAAACATTGTATATTTGTGCAATAAATAACTACAAAAAGGATTATAATATTTTTAATGCATAAATGGCTGTTTACATGTATATTCAAAATATGGCGGATATATATCGATTACACGGAAGTGATTGGTTATTGATTTATAATTGACAGAGAGGAGGTTAATCGAAATAAATACAGCAAAGAAAGAAAGAAAGTCCGACTGCACTTACTATGAGCTACCCCTACATTATGAACTACTTACTATATTTTGGTGTTTAAATTATACTTAATTATTATATTGTCATAAATATTTAGTGTTATTGCTGTTGGTGTATGATTGATATTAATAATAATATTATATAAATAAGGTACTTTTATTAACACTGATCGTTCATTTAATGTAAGCTTATATATCATTAATGTTTTTAATGCGTTATCAAAAAAAGGCTATAAGTTAACATAAAATGTGTTTGAAATTAAATAAATAAATTAATTTATAATTAAATCGTTCTATAAAAATTTACCTTCTGTAATTTAGACGTTTTATGTAAAATGTAATGTAAACGAAAGCAGAATAAATAAGCTATTTCCAAACGAAAAAGTGAAAGTTATGAATGTAATATAAAGCAAAACATGAACTTTAATTAGCATTAGTGTTAAACAGTTTATATTATACTTACTTGTCTGATAACATTTCAAGGGAGCAACCGATTCATAGCCTTATTTTGTCTCGTTGTAATGCCCAGAAGAAATGGTTCAGCCCCCATGTATTTATTATTATAAGTTTATCTTATTCAAGACGTTTTTTAGAAATAATAAAAGAGACAGCATTTGAATGTTTTTTTTTCCCTTTTGTATCTCGCAAAATGCATTTTCGATTTGATGCCTGCAAACAGTATATAGATCTTATTTCATTTTGAAATTTCAATAAATACTGATTAAAGGGAGGGAACCGCATTTTAAATGTTTATGCAAAATATCATTGTTCACTGTAACATTTCTTTTTGAGATTCTATATGTAAGTTTGTCAATTAATAATAAGGATTATAATAAGGAAGCAAATCAAATCATTAAAAAATGTATATATTAAATGCAAATGTTGATTGTTTGCCTTCTAAATTAGATAGCCAGTAGTAATTAACGTACACTTAAGACTAGTCCATTATAATAGCGATAATTGTGACTATGATAAGTTAAACCATGTTGTTTTTTTTTAATTTTATACGTCAAAATACGTGTTGAAATCCCTGAATTCCTGTTTCATATTTCAATAAACTTAATGAAATAATGAATGATTTTAGCAGGTATATATTCGCATTTGTTTTTTAATCACTTTTTTGTGTATTCGTTGTTGTTGTTGTTTTGTTATTGTTGTAACTTTTTCTGAAAAAGCACATTAACATTTTTTGTCAAAAAATGGAGGGTGCCGTTCAGTAATTTGACTGGTAAATGTATATTATATTTATATTCATTAAGGGTAGAACGCGGACCTTTTGCGAATTTCGAGTAAGCGTCTTGAAAATTTTGGCAATGCAAAAACGGTTGACCATATTTTCTTGGATTAGGTTTCCGTTGACTTTACTTTAAAATGTTTCAGCCCAATTTTTTGTACCACGGCGTCAAAGTTTGATCATCAAAAGCCCGTTATAAGAACAGTCGTGTTGCGTACCTAGGGCAATGTTACGGGTAAATTTCAACCCGCAATTGGCGGAAAAATATCTTAAATTCTACAGCATTCGACGGAAATTATTTTTTCCTTTAAGCTGATATAAAATTTATTGTTTTACGCCGAAAAATAATGTAAAATGGAAAGAAACTTGTCAATTTTGTGTAAAATTTGACGTTTAGTTTGGCTGCATTTTTCGGCTTTAAAGCGGCTTATTTAAAAATTCCTGATATAAATTTTTGATTTTTTTCTTTCAACGCCCTTTAAAATGTATACTCAGTATTTAAAAAAAATAGGGGTCACCAACTCATTTTTTTCGGTAGGCGTGATTTTATTCCCCCCACCCCTTTGGATAAAAGTCACGCTATCACGGGACGTTTGTTATTTTTATATCATTAAAACATTCGCCCTGAGTCAAAATCCCGCTATAAACGGCATTTTATGCCATTTTGACCACTGCAGGAAATATATGGAACAATAAAGGGTACGGAAATTCCAAAAAATTATAGATAGACAGGCAATAATAAGTGAAATTTGAATACTTTAGATGTACGCGGGACCGTGTTCAATGCAATACCTAATATGCCTTTATTATCTACCGTGAATCCGTTCATCGTAATATATATGGGAAATTTGTTATTGATGTCCGGTATTTACTAAAATACCGTAATATTTTAAATAAACAAGGGTCAAGATATTTAAACCAAAATAGATTTTTTATTCTTGCAAAAAAACATTTTGTGTTTATAAAACAGAGAATAAGGATGCGCTTCAAAATGGATCCCACTTTCTACAAGAGGAAAGAAAATAATAGTCTATTCTGAAATTTGTCAGAATTAAAACATTTTAAATAGTTAAACTTGGAGTAAAAATTGTAAATTTCCCGGTTTTTATATATATAACAAGTCAATTGCATAATGATTAAATTTGGTCGGTGGAACAAAAATATAAAACATCGACCAGATCCTTTTAGAGGCCCGTAAGCATGGTACTGATAAAAAAGGACAATATATATTTTGAAATAATCTTTATTTGTATAAAGTTTACAAGTGGGCAACACTCCTTTGTGCAGTATCTAGGCTAGGACCCGCCTGGTTTGCTATATTATTGTTCTGTTAACCATCCGCCAAGACTGTATTTACACGTGCGCTTCATTATTATTTCATTTTAAAATTCTGTTTTTAAAGTTTTCCTGTTTCGCGAAATAAATTCTACAGATAAAATTTGGCAATAAAGTGAATAATGAATATTTGCAAAGGCCGATTTGATAGTGATGTTTTTAATACAGCGTTTATGGCGAATCCTCAATTAAACGTTATTTTTAGCATGATGATATTCCAAAATAATGAGCAAAACGAGAAAAAATGTATTATAGATATTTATTTACTTTTAGAATCGAACGTTCTACCTCTGTAATCCATCATCCACTGAACCGTATGTTTTAATTTGTCAATATTTTGCACAGCTATTTTCTGTCAATTTGCTGTAATAGTTTTTGCTTACAAATGAAATTCAAATTAATAGGTGAAATGAAATACATATGTGGGTAATACAAAATTTATAGCTTTGCAGAGTATATCACTCATAGTGTGGGTAATACAAAATGTATAGCTTTGCAGAATTTTTTGTAGACTACGTATTAATTTATGATTGAATTTCCGTAAATTTTTTAATTTACATAAATTATATACAGTAAACTCCGCTTACAACGAACTCATTGGGACATTCAAAATCTGTTCCTTATATCCGGAGTTCCTTGTTAAGCATATAGCGAATTAGTTCCTTGTATCAGGGGTTTTAATAGCGAACATATTTACATATAACGAACTGATTGTTAAACATCGTCCGCTATTTTTAAGAGCATTTGATTAAGAATAATTAGTCATTCACTTCTTTTTTAGACACAATACCCGAGAGCGTACGTTTTAGTTTTACTCCCTTTCTCAATGTAGTTGCTTTCTGTTCCTTATAGCATATGTCTCGATTCAAGTTTATTAATTTTAATTTATTACAATATCAATAAGTTACACCACAATGATAACTCTCCGCTGTATTTGTTTGTGCAGCGTACGCGTTGTCGTAGAACGCCTGACGTCATTTTTCTGTAAATTCGTCTGTTTACAATTCCATATGAAGTTATCAATCATGCTTAAAAACAAGAAGAAAATTTGTTTGTTTTTCGTACATTTTTTTAGCAAACATAAACGTCACACAATGGAAACGTGATAATAAATTCAATAAAATTGCACTTCGACCAAGCCCATGATAGACAATTGTTGTTACATATCTAGCAAGTTTCGTTCACTGCTGACAGTTCCTTTTTGCTCAAGTAACACGTTATATTGAAATATACCTGTATTAATACTTAATTTGGGTTCCAGTCTTTGCTTCTGATCAGAAATCGAGTATATAATAATCAGAAATTAAATAAAAAAAATAGCACGTATGTTATGAATAAGCAAAAATATCAACGCCTAAATCTTAAATATAAATATGCTTTTTCATCGTCAGGTCTAATTTTAAAACTTAAGCAATTGCAATGGAACATTGTTGTTGTTGTTTTATATGTATAAGTTAAACTCTAGAACAATCCTCCTGATAAGCTGAACATTATTGCCGCACTTTAAAGTCTCAAACTTATCTGCATACGTCGAATTTCGTTACAAAATTACTCAAAGGGTATGGGGAAATAAAATCACGTGAACCTAAAAATTTGATCCGGTGAGTCCCTATTTTTTTAGTTATTTGACTAAGGAAACATTTTAAAGGACGTTTTAAGAAACAAATCAAAAATTTATTTCAGGAATTTCTTAATAAGCCGCTTTAAAGCCGAAAAATGCGGCTAAACTGAACGTCAAATTTCACCCAAAATTGACAATTTTCTTTCCATTTTTCAAACACTTTTCGGCGTAAAACGATAAATATTATATATGCTTAAAGGAAAAAATAGTTTCCGTTGAATGCTGTAGAATTTAAGATATTTTGTCCGCCAATGGCGTTGAAATACCCGTAACAGTTGCCTAGGATACGCAACGACGTCATGTTCAAAAACGGACTTTGATGATCAACTTTGACGCCGTGAGTACAAAAATTGGCTGAAACTA
Source organism: Ruditapes philippinarum (assembly GCF_026571515.1). Lineage (NCBI taxonomy): Eukaryota > Metazoa > Mollusca > Bivalvia > Venerida > Veneridae > Ruditapes > Ruditapes philippinarum. The sequence continues at coordinate 20,320 of NW_026857976.1, forward strand.
TTAAAATAAAATTAACGGAACCTAATCAGAAATATAGTCATCTTTTTGCATGCCAATTTTCAAGACGCTTATCGAAAGTTCGCAAAGTGTCGCGTTCTTCCTTAAAAAGTATCTAATCTTAACTTAGGTATACGTTTTTTGCTTTACGGAAAATATTTCGATGCTTAAATTTATGGTTGAATAATCAAATAAAGGTAACACCTTATAAAAACTCTAGATTTTTTATTCATTTGTTTAACATTCACATACTTAAGGGTTTTTTAATCTTCCAAAATAGAAGTAAATTGAGTAAATGTCGTAATTATATATATCTATACCTTTTTTGGTAAAAAGTTAAATCTGTAGATAAAAGTAAGATTTATTATCTTATTTTGAATGTATAAACGAATTCATGTTATTCTAAGTCTCTGAACGAATACAAAAAAAAATATGTAACACATCATAATGTTCACAAAGTTTAATTGAACGAAAAGCCGTTTTTATGCTTTAACATATTGACAATGAAGTGACCAAATATTACAATTAAAATAGAGACCCTTTTTCAAGTCTTGATTTAAAAACTAGATACTTCGTCGGACATAAAATAATTGGTTGAATAGAAGTATAGATATTGTTTTTTGAATTTTGGTTAAATAATAAGAATTATTAATTACTTGTAGAACGGGCCAATATGGGACATTAATTACCTTATTTTTAGTGTGTCATGATACTCAATTTTTTTAAGAACAAAAAATGAAATGAACATTTCCAACTTTCATTTTCTTTGCTTTCCAAAGAAGCCCAACGTTATTTAAACTGAAATATTAGTTTACAATATATAATCATTAAAAATGAAAGTTGCATAAACTTGACACTATTGTAATTATGATATAATTTAGAACATTTTAATTATGATATTTGATTTTAATTGTACTTTACATGATTAAGATACATTTTTTTTATCAAATAAAATTACATGTCATGAAAAACATTAAATAACCAGCCTGGCAGCAGAATAAAAATGGCAGAGTTGACCTGAGTTTTTAGGGATATTTTTTTCATTGTTGTTAACCCTTTGGCTAGCCTATCAATGTGATGTGTGTATAGGCTCTGTGTCTGCGATTCACAGATTCACACATGGTTGTACCTTTTTGCTAGCAGTATGGGACCATTGTACGGCTAGCACTACTTCCTTACGTAATAGATATACATCACTTATAAGTTATCTTTATCTAATATACATGAGTGGGTGTGTCATATTTTCGTGGATAAAACTGGTAACTGTTAACATGATGACATAAGTTTATAATAGTTACGAGATTTATATTTTAATGATTACATATAATGTATACAAATATTTGCGTACATATTAACATAATCTTCGATGTTTGAAAATTGTTTTATAAGCATAATCATATGCATATATAAAATTTCACTTAAGTGTGGTAACAACCTCAATTATAACATACAGGATCTTTTAAGCAGAAATAGTTTCAGAAAAATGATATTTTGGCACAAAATGCATTGCCAAAGAGTGCGAGAAAATCACCAGTAATAGATGAAAGTCTAGCCGTGACTGTCACTTTTCAGACAGAACATGATATAAATCATGATGTTTTTGAAAATCCAAATGTAAGAAAGACTCATCTGAGGGAGAAATTAAACTATTTTCCTTATCACTGAATCCAGGACACAAATTAGAAAACTAAATTCCATCGCTTTTAGGAGTATATGCACTAAAAACAGTTTTAAAGCTGCATGTAATAAATTTTATAAAAACAGAAGAAGCGACATTTCATTAATGAATTGGGTCTAATTTTAGTGTGTTGACAACCAAAACGAGTTTTGACAAGCATAAATATCGGCAACCTCAGTGTGGCAAAATCGGAAGTACAATTTCTGTTTGCATGAGAAACTCCTACTTCGACAATATTAACTCAACACACATGGCTACAAGTAAAAAATTGCTGGGAAATGCAGCAATGTGATTGTCACGGCGAAAAAAAAGAAATAATACAAAAAAACAGTTATAAGTATAATGTTAAGGTATCTCCAAATAGCATTGAGTTTAATTGACAGGTTAACTTGTTAAGAAGGTTTTTAAGTATTGTAATGTAACTTGTTACAAGAGCCATGCATATGTAGTAGAGCAGAATATTTATCAGTTCTTGTGTACTGCATACCTCTTGAGTGAGATCTATCCACATATGAAGTTTCATGTTGATATCTCAAAGGCTTTTGTTAGTTATGCTCTGGACGAAAATTAAGTATGAAAAGTAAACAAAGGGCAATACCTGAAAATAATGCATGGAAGGTGTGTGCGCGCACTCCCTCCTCAATGAGATTTATCCACGCTATGAAGTTTCACGTTAATATCCTCTAACATGTTCCTGTTTGGATAAGCTTAACGGAGCAAAAAGTTTTAAAAAATAACAAAGGGCAATAAAAAAAAAAAAAAAAACTCAAAATTATAAAAGGGTATCATTTCCTTTCGCAAAACAATTCCTCCTCAATTTAAGATCAATCCAACCAATGTAAGTTTCAGTGGTTGATTATCTTAAAGACGTTTTGAGTTATGCTCCACTCAAGGTGAAAAATTAAAGTATGAAAAAGTACAAAGGGCAATTACTAAAAACTTGAAGGATGGGACATCACTTTTTTTGCCCCGCAAAACCTTCCCTAAAGTGAGATCAAATCAAACCTATAAAAGGGTTCATTTGATATTTAAATGGTTTTTTGTATTTTAAAAGTTGAACCTCAAAACATTTTTTTGAAATAAGCCCCCCGGAAATTTTAGAAATGAAAAAAAAAAAGGGGCCCCAAAAAAACTAAAAAATATAAAGGGGTATATCACCTTGAAAAAATTTTATCCCCCCAAATGATGGTTCTTTGTGTTATTAAGGGCCCTTTGAAAGTTAATTTTTCGGGGGAAAAAAATTTTAATTTATGAAAAAAAAAAAAGGGCAAAACTTAAAAAAAAAAAGCCCGGTGGTTATCATTTTTTTCCCGGGGCCTTGCATTTTTTCCTTTCCCTTTGAAAATTACCCACAGTTTCAAAGTTATTTGCCTCTTACCCTTTGAGATAAGCTGCCGGGACAAAAAGTAATGAAAAATTACAAAATGTCAATGAACTCAAAAATTATAAAGGGTAGAGTTAACATTCTTTGTGCACAAATTCCTCCTTTAAGAAAATAATATCCCCTATGAAGTTTCATATTGACATTTCAAAAGCTTTTTTAGAGATATCTCCACTCAGCGTGAAAAAATTTAGAATGATAAAAAAAAAGGGGCAATAACTTTCAAAAAATTATGTTGGGTTTAGAGTTATCACCCTTATGCCCTGAACACCTCCTGATGAAGATCTATCTATATAAGAAGTTTCATGTTGATATCTTCAAAGACTTTTGTAGTTATATTGTCTTCTGGACAAAAATTAGTAAGAAAATCAACCAAGGGAATAAACTGAAAAAAATAAAGCGCGCTCGGTTATCACTCTTTGTGTGCATGGGCACCTTCCTCAATGAGGTCTTATCCACCTATGAAGTTTCAAGGTGGTTAAACCTCTAACAAACCTTTAAGATATGCTTCCACTCAGGTGCAAAATTTAGTATGAAAAAAATAAAAAGGGCAAATAACTCAAAAAAATGTATGAAGGGTAGATTATCACCTCCTGAATAGATTTATACCTCTTACACTTTTGAGATATGATCCGGACAAAAGTATGAAAAAAATAACAAATGTCAATCACTAAAAATATTATAATCAGTACAGTTTATCATTTCTTTCGGACACAACCATTCCTCCCTCAATAAGATTCAATCCCACCGATGAAAGTTCATGTTTGACATCCTCAAAGATTTTTTTTAGTTATGCTCCACCTCACGGGTGTTGGAAAATAAAGTATGCAAAATTACAAATGGGCAATTACTCAAAAACTATGAAGGGGTATGAGTTATACTTTTTTGCACTGCAAACACCTCCTGAGTGAGACTTATCTGATCTTAAAAGGCTTTTTGAGTTATGCTTAGAAAAAATTGAGTTTGAAAAATAACAAAGGGCAATACTGAAAAAATATGTATACTATAGGGTAGAATATCATTGTTGTGCACTGCACTTCTCCTAAATTATGATTTAATATCCACCCTATGAAGCTTTCAGTTTGAATACCCACCTCAAATACTTTTTAAGATATGGTCCGGACTAAAAATGAGGACAGAAGGACAGACTGAAGGAAAGGACAGGCAGACGGACGCGAGACTAATTTTTATCCCAACCGCCTTTTTTCGGCGGGGATAATTAAACCATTTTCCAGCTTATAGCTAAAGAAAACAGGGAAATTTTGCTCACAATAATGAGACATAAATTCCCTTAAATTTAAATTTCAGAAGATTTTGGGGGTAAAAGACTGATTTATGGACCAAATTAAGTTTTTTAAAAACGGTAGGGGAAAAATTTAAATTGTAAAACGCTATGGAAAACGAAGTTTTCATTTTGGGGAAAAAAAATTTTTATTGCACAAGAAATAAAAATTATTAAAAAAGACAAAAAGAAAAGAAATTGATGCAAAGCATCAAAGGGCGACGCCAAAAAGAATTTTGACCTAAATACTTAAAAAAAGATGTGTACTTTTAGCTGTACCTTTTCATGTGCCCCTGGAGGCAGGCCCATTTTTAATTAAAATTTAAACCCCAAAAAGAAAAAACCATTTGTTTTCCCAAGTTTTAAAAAGCCCAATTTATAGTAAATTAAACCCAAATTTAAATTTTTTTTTAAACCAAGATAAAAGGAAATACCTGATCATCTTTCCCAAAATCAAATCAAAAGTATCGAACCGGGGAAGAAAATTTTAAAATCATTATTTTTTCTTCCCGGGTCTGATACTTGCTTGCAGGGTTTAATAAAGCTTAGTATTGCTTGGGGTTTCCGGGACATGTTCATTGACATTTTTAAAGGGACAAAAAAAAGGGCCCAAATTTTTAAACTTTCCCCGGGGACCCCCAATAGGGTATCCAAAGCAAAAAGTAGAAGGAGTTCCCAACCCAAATTTAAAACCCAGCTGTACCCAAAGTTTAAAACTTGAACCAGGGTAAAAAATTTGTCATTTACATAGGGCCAATGGCTTGAATTTTCCAAAAGAAGAAGAAAAAGAACGAACTTTTCATGTGCAGTATGGGTTGGGTGAAACGTATCAAATGCTTTTGTAGATCAAAAACCATACATGAAATTTAACCTTTGTCCTTTTCAAATTAATGCATTTTAAATTAAATAAAAAACTGTCCCCAGTCGCAAAAACTTCGAAAACCCCCCTAAACGGGGAAAATCCCTGACCAGGGAACCTCGAAAAATGATTTCAAAAGAAAAAAATAAAGCTATCTGGCCGGCTAAAACATTTTCTTTCATAAAAAAACTTTCTTAAAACCCCCAACTTTTTCCTTATAAAATTGTTTAAAATGTCGGGGAAATTTTTTGATGTTTAACCCCCGGGCATAGTGAATTAAACCATGGTTTTTTATGAAAGGTTAAAAAGGGATTTTAATTTTCACCCTCACCATTTAAAATTTAAAATCAAACCGGCCCCAAGAATAATTTCTGAGCTATTGGCCACTTCCATTTTCCCCCCAAAAATGGGTGAAAAAGTTTTTTAACCATGAAAATTTTAGATTTTAAAATTAAACAATAAAAAATTCTTAATTAATAGTTTAAAAAAACCCTTACATATTTCATATGTTTAAAAATTAAGATAAAAATTTATATACCATTGTTTTAAAATTTTACTAAAAAAGGGGGGTTTAAAAAGAGTTATTGGTTTTTCCCTTTATTTAAAAAGGGTTTTAAAATCAAAATAAAACAAAACCTGTGCTAATTCATTAAAATATCTATTTTTTGTACAGATAAAAAACAAACCCCTTTTTCCCTATGATAAAAATTTTTATGAAGACTGATTTGTTTTTTGGAATATTTAGGGCCCCCGGGCCCAAAAAATGAAAATTATGCAAAACCCAAAGAACCACTTCGTTGGTAGATTTTAAATTTTTAGTTTTTTATCTGGCGCCTGGTTTTCTTTTTTTACTTCATTTTTGGCAAATTAAAACACCCATTTTAAAAAATTTGTGGGACAAATTTATTCAAGGGGCAAATAAAAATCTACCCCCTATAAAAGTATGTTTTTCGGGTTGAAATTTAGAACCCCGGAGATTGAGACTGGTGTCCCTCCCTTTGATAAAGGGAAAAAGCTTTTCCTTTCAAACTTTTGAAAATGTTTAAAAAATAAAAAAAGAAAAGTAACTATTCAGAATATTTATTTGTTTTTTAGACTTTAAACAATTATTTTTGCTGGATCCATTTGAATTCAGGGGCATTTTCCCAAACAATCATGTATTACCAAATTTTTAAATTTAAATGAAAGTTCCCAAAACTTTTAAAAATAATGAAAACTGGGAACTCTTAAAATTTTAGAAAAATTATAAAAATTTTCAATTTATTAAACAATATTAAATAAGATATTTCATGTAAAGCCCCATAACATTAATAATTCCCCCGTTTTTTATTAAATAAATATGAAAACCTAATTAACATTCAGGTACTAATGGATGGAAAATTTAAATCTAGTAGAAAGAAAAAATTTTAATATATAAAAATCTGTTAAAAGATAAATATTATTACCAGCAACCTGGGTATTAACATCTTTTAAAATGTAGACTGATTATGTATTATCATTTATAAAAATTTTAAAAGCAAGTCTCAAACCATCCTAAATGAAGTCTTTAAAATCAGAAATACCCCATTTTATTTCCCTATACTATGATACACTTGTATGAACATTACTAAAAAAATTCTCCCGGTTCCCTTTAAAAAAAATATAACAATTCCCATTAACCATTGGGGTTTTTGGGGGGAATTCATAAACTTTGTAGAAAAAAAACTGTAAATGTGCATGATATGTATAGTAAAAAAAAATTAAAAAAAAAACTCAATTAAAAAAATTTTAAAAAAAAAAAGAATTTTAAATTGTGTGAGTTTCTAAACATTAAATGCATATCTCTTACAGTACAAATACTGTCCCCATTTTGACTTTTTATAAAACTAAATGTATATAATCAAATGTTTTAAAAAGACCCCATATGTATGGTTTTTTTAGTTACCCCTTTTTATTTTTAAAAAAGGTTTTCTTTGAAGCAATTTTTCATACAAAAACATACAAATAATAAATTTTACATTTGATTTTTGAATATTCCCCTTGCAGAAATACCTATAGTATATGTGCAAATGAAAAAAACTAGAAAAAAATTTGGTCAAAGGGATATAAAGCCAGTTAAAAAAAAATATATCAATATTCACTCATCATGGCCTCTATGCTTTTGATTAATACCTTACAAAATGGTAAATTTATGAAACAAAAATTTGTAAAATAATACCTAACTTTAACCCAAGATAGGGCAGAAAAAAAACAGATAAAATTTTGTAAAAATGAGTTACTTCCCCCTTTAAAAAAAAAAAACCTGAAACCCCAAAAAAAAACACCCCCAAAAATAAAAATTTAAAAAATGTTGCAGGTTTTAGTTTTATTTAAACCATAAAATTTTTTGGGTTAAAAAATTTTTTTCCCTAAAAAAAAAAGATGGCCATGTTTTCACAAGTTTTACAGAAAAAACGGGTTAAACTTTCAACATCCGGATACTGGGACACCTTGTAAAAAAAAAACCATTCTGGTTTCAACAGATAAACGTTTAAATTTTTAAAAAATTAAAAGGATAAAACGTTTTTAAATAGTTCATTTAAACCCATCCTTATACTAATTGGCAAAAGGGGAAATTTCTTTTTTGTAGGAAAAAAATTTAAAATAATATAAATGAATGAACGAATGGGGTCATGTAACGGCCCCCCAAAAGTAGAAACCCCAACGGGTATTCCAAATCGGTTATATATTCAAACTTCTCAAGTGTGTCGAAAGGGTTTGCCCAAATTTTTTAAATTATCAAACCCGATATTTTTCCCTTTTTGATAAAAAAACTGTAATGTAAAATGATTTAAATTTAAAAAAGTTTTTAAAGTAAATTTGCCAAAGAAATGGGTGTACAATGATTTTCGTATAAAGGCCCAAAAAAAGCGGCTGTAGAAATCGAAAGGGAAATTTTTGTCACGTGTTTTTGCCATCTCCAAAAACCCCATCACAACCCCGGGCCGTTAGACGCCGTAAATAATAGCAGTCCTAATTTAAAACGGTATATTTCTGCATTGAACGAAGTTTTCATAAAAATTAAAAAATCTTATTTATAGATGATTAGTTTTTTTTCAGAACGCCAGGCCAATGCAACAGTTAAGTGTTTTTGCACAAAAAAAATTTCATATAGAACTTAACAAATGTGACGTACACAACACGAGCAATTTTTTTTCTTTTCCCTATAAAATGCGTATGGGAATTTTAAGTAACTGGGGGATTTAATTTTAAAAAATCGTTTTTATAAACAATATTTGATGAGTTTTCCAAAAATTATACGTTTAAAGGGTTTAAATAAAACTGTAGAATTTTGGGGTTTTTAGGCCGATGGCAAAATATTTTTACTATTTTTTAAATGCAGTTTAAACGTTGTCAGTTTTTGCATTTAACATATCGGGTTCTAGTTTAAAAACGGGATTTATATTACTCATTGTTTGAAATTATTTTGATTGTTTTTTATTTCGTATAAAACGAATACAAAAAGGGAAAATATTCCTTTGGAAAAAGTATACAAAATTTTAAAATTAACTTTGTATTGGTTTGATTAGCAAATTTTTAAACGTTTATAGTCCCCATAAATTGAGATGTAAAAAATTTTAAACCCTTTAAGCTTATGACAATTTTTTTTCAATCAGTTTCTTGCGAATGAATGAACATGCCTTAATTTTTAGTCAAAACAATTCTTTATAAGCAGTCACTTTTTAAAAAACCCTTTTTAAAAAAAACGAAATGTATACCCCTACTCTCCTGACTATCCCCTATTTTACCATCTTTGTGTCGGATGCGCCTGAGCGTGGTGTATCGGATGCACATTGTGGTGATATTTTTCCCTCTAATGGTTTTTTTATGTTTAAAAATCGCATATGAAAACAGCCCCAAAAAAAATTAAAAAAAAATGTTCACGAAAATCTGCCCCTAAAAAGATCTAAATTTCCAACAAAAAATTATTTTAAAATATTTTATTTTAAAAAAAGCTTCAAATGGGAAACCGGCGGAAAATTCCATTCGTGCGATATTTTTAATAGACCCCCCTGTGAAAAAATTGAAAAACAAAAAAACAGGACCAGTTCCATTTAACCAGCTAGGATAGTGCATTTTGTTCATAAAATGTAGCATAAACGCTAGCTCCTAACATAACTTTTTAAAACAAGTCGAACACATCTGCGGATGTTTCTAAATTCAAAACTTTTACTATTCCTGTTTAAAATTTTGACTTCTGCTTAAGCCGTTGGCTAGGGGGCGTGGACGGTAATTTGCACTTTCCAGTGCCGTCCGTGAACAGGCTCAATCAAACCGCAGCCTGCCGAACATTTTCAGTATTGCCGTTGTTGGACTTTTCTTTAGGGATTCTGTTTTATCTTTTTTAAAAAAGAATTCAATCCTGGTATTTTGGCTGAAAAGTCCATGGGAAAGTGTTTTTTAAATCACCACTAACAATAGGCTTTCTGTCAAATCCAGGGGAGTTGCCACTTTTGTTGATATTCAAGTCGTCTGGTCAATCGTATTTGAACTTCCCGGTGATTTCCAAACGCAAATGATACTTGTGTTTCCCGCCGAAATTTAACTAGGTCCTGTCTAGCTCATGATATTTGATTGCTAATATCAAATTCGTGAGATGCATGTTAAGTAAGTTAGAGACGCTTGCATTTTTTTCTAAACATGCATGATTTTGAAAAGAACTTATGGTTGTCGACATCACTATCGTTTTCAGAGCTAAAAGAGTGATTTTGTATGTAAGTTCAATCATATATTGTAACGATGAATTACAAATGTATCACAATCAGCGATTTTTTTATTTATGTTCATCCATAATTGTTGTAAAATGCGACATCAATATTTTTACGGGAAAAACACAAAAAAATGTTGTTATCTTTGAACTACATGTATCAATATTTTTATACATAGGGACACATGAATGTCCCCTTTTTTC
>NW_026857977.1:0-37404 GCF_026571515.1 Ruditapes philippinarum
AAAAAAGGGGGTGAGACAATTTAACAAAAGTGTTATTAAAATTAAGCATTCAATGATAAAAACTATATTGATGTGTGGTCAATATTTCTATAAATCAATAACTGATATGCATTAAGATTTGAAGAAACTTATAATTTTGATCAGTTCGTCAAATGTCTAGAAATTATGAAAATTCACCCAAAACATACACAGAAGCAGGTGTCAACTATAATTCTGTTGTTAACAAAGAGGACATATTTTAATTATACAGAAGTTAATATATGTATTAAGTATTGAGTGATGTACCTGAGCGTGGTCAATATTTGTCCCCAGATATTGATATATTGTTTATATTCTAATCTTTGCGCTGAATTAATGACAGCTCTTATTAAAAGATTACTAAAACACATGATACACACAATACAAACACAATCTAAAGTACAAAGTTTTAAAGATTTTTGTTACATTTCAACTTGAATAAATTGATATTCTTTATACTATTTATCTTAAAAGAAAAAAACATTCTGCTTCAAAAGTGCTTTCTATCATATTCATTTTTCAAAACATTTTTACTTTTTGGTGCCTGGTTACAATACATCAATTGACAGTTTCTAAACTAGCAGACGACAGGCTATTTTTATCAGTAAAATTGTGAGTTGCATATAAATGGTTGCATATCTCACTGTATAAATCGTATGTAAAATGGTTTGACTTGTGGTAGGATTAACCATAAATTTCAATACCTTTAGTGTCAAACGATCTGTTGATATATATACTGAGACGAAGAACCAGAACTACTTGAATGACAAGTTGTTTAGATATCCTTTGTTTTAAATTGATATAATATTTTCAAATGCCTTTTTCTGTAGTCACTGTTTAATATTTGTCTGATTGTTTTTGACATAATAATTTTTTTTTCATATTGATTTCTATTTTTTACTTCATCAGTATTTAATGTCAAGATTTCAAGAAAACTTCGATAAGCAGTGTGACAATTCTGCAAAGTTTAGAAAAGAAATGTCACCTGATATTATCAGAATATGTCATATGGATGGTAAAACCGAAAGAACTCAAAAAATAATATAACAAAAATAACGGCGGCACGAAATACGCAAATACACCCAAATATTGCCCAAATATACCCAAATATAGCAATATTTATTTTTGTTTGTATAAAATATAGATTATAATGAGAAATAAATAAATATTTACTTAGCCTGCTATAACTTTCATTCATTCCGTTGAAATGGGCAGTTAAGCTGTTGTATATTAAGAAAATAAAGTTGTGACATTTGCTTACATGTATCTATAGAATATAGGTTCTGAATGTACTTGCAATTTTAATTCAATATATGATATTTGTTGTCTACACTTACATTTTTAAGGTGTATTTTTGTTGAAATTTCATATCATATAGAAGAAGAATGTCCATGTTATTAAAACAAAATAGCTTTAATGGAGTGCATATACTGTATTTTGGTTCAAAACACAATGATAGGAAAATGTATATTTGGGTATGTTTGATTATATCTTAGTGAAAGTGTATATTGTATTCATGATTAAAACAGCATTTTTTTAGTATAAAACATTTATTTTTAGTATAATTGGGCAATATTTGGGTATATTTAGACAATATTTTGGTATATTTGGGTGTATTTGGGTACATTTGGGTCGGTACAAGTCAACCCGGCCCCTAGTCAACCCGGCCGCAAGTCAGCCCGGCCCCAAATTGGTCAACCCGGCCCCAAACCAATGTTATTTCTGGTCAACCCGGCCCCGTTTTTTTATTATTTATTTTGCTTTAAAATATAAACACTTATCAAGAAATGATAGAAATACGATAGAAGTATTAAAGAAAAAACTAAACTTTTTTATTGACATACCATGGAAAAGAAACCTTAATGTGTTCAAATCATTACTATGTTTATTGTATGTAAAAAAAAAGAAAGAAATTACCAAAAGCACACTAAAGTGTTTTCCCTGAACAGTTTTTAAAGTAAGATTAATTATAGAGATGCTGCCATCTATCACAGGTATCGGGCAGGTCACTGCTCCTGTCTGTCACGCACAATATATCCATAATCAATACAGTTATCAGTCATAATGACATAAAGTGATTTAACACAAAACAACTTTCAAATTTTCAAACACTTAGTAATATTCCAATATTTTTTTTACACAGTAAATATTCTTTGAAAATAAGTTAATAAAAACGAAACAAATATTAATTATACTGATGAACGTATTCAATAGAAAAACATTCAAAATGAAACTGAAAAAGAGATTGTTGGAAACTTAATTTATACAAACATTTTAAACTCGAAATTCAATGCATTTCTTCCTAATTAATTAACACTCACGAAACCATCTTTTAATTTACATGAAAGATACTACCAACTTATTCATACCTTTTTATACTGTTTGATTATCACATCTGAAATAATGTTGATGTACATACAATTGTTGATGTTATATAATTATTCATATCACTATTGCGTATTAAACTGTTAAAGTCTTAATCGGCACAAATTTAAATTTACTGACATTTTTATGCCAGTTCATGTTGGTTTCTTTTTTACAATTGTACTTTAGTTTTATAATATTCAATTAATAATAAACCATTTTTTATTCCATCATACAACAAAATGACGTGAATAGTTTTCTTTGAAAATATATATATTGGGGCCGGGAATGACCGATTTTGGGGGCCGCACTGACCAATTTTGGGGCCGCATTGACCAAAAAAAAACTCTGTGGGGCCGGATTGACCAATTTTGGGGCCGGGTTGACCAATTTTGAGGCCGGGTTGACTTGGGGCCGGGTTAACTTGGGGCCGGGTTGACTGTAATTCATTTGGGTATTTCGTGCTGCCCCAAAAATAATGCTTTTCATAAGGTGATTCCGATTGCCTACACCGACTGTACTGTATTAAATTCATAAAACACATAACCAAATGGGTTTTCTCACTTAGCTAATTTGCTAAACATATTACAGAACTCACCATGATTGTCGTACATTTTAACGATAAGCTAGCCTTCAATTCCTTGTACGAATCATTATGAGTACGAAATAAAAACAACTTTCGTAAAATATACAAATGTCAGTGAAGGAGCACATACTTATCATTACAGTCAGGAAAAGAATTTCTAAAAGTCATTTTTCTACGAAGAAGATTCGTGACTCGCAATTCATGGCATGCAAAATTTAAAACAAGAACGACCGACAGAATGGGATTGGCAAAATCGGAAAAAACCGATGTTTATTGTTTAAATTTTCTCTGGATTTTAACGCTTACTGATTTTCCGGCGGGGCAACTAACTGTTGAAACACCATTTCTTCAACACATTCTGCATGCTCCGATCCCTGATCATCTTCATCACCACCTTCAAATGCTCCAATTTCTTCCGAATTTCCGCCAGGTGCAGCCCTGGCCTTGTTATTATCGGCCATTTTTTCCTGAATGAAATCGAGGGCAATGAAAACTGGATTTTTCATTGGTCGACATTATTTCCCGCCAATCCCTCATCAAGGCTGGATGCTGGCTCTCTGTCAAATTGGACGAAGGGAGTAAAGTACCAGTATTTGATGAATGAACCTTTTGGCTGGTTTTGGTCACTTAAAAGGTTTAATTGCTGTTTTGGTAATAACCTTAAACCAACTGTGATATTAACCGGATGCTATGACGTGATTTAATTATTTCATTAATTGACCGTTAATGATCTATGTATCTTTCCTCTGATTTTTAAAAAATGTAGGTCTGTAATTTAAGCGTATTTTTTTTACAAGTTCATTAAATTGCACCCTAATTTATACTATACAAATACACGTCCTAACAGTGGAAAGTCATTGTACACAGCCTACCAGTTCTTTTTTTTCCCATGGTAGACCTACAGAGTCTTTCAAAAAGAATTTGAAGGACACCGACCTATACTCTGATCGATACTTCCGGTCACGGAACCTTTCTAGGCCTATTTCAACTTGAACCACAGGCACGAGTAACTGACCTGGGAAGAAAAAATATGACCAGATTGATAAAAAAACCTGTGTTCATCTTAAAAGTGTCAAAAAAACAAAAAAAATGTAAATAATGACCCCCTATCTTAAAAGTGTCAAAAAAACAAAACAAAAATGTAAATAATGACCCCCTTTAAAAATATACTTTAAGTTCATTATTTACATTTTGTTTTTTGTTTTTTTGACACTTTTAAGATGAACACAGGTTGTTTTTTTTTATCAATCTGGTCATATTTTTTCTTCCCAGGTTCGATACTCGTGCCTGTGACTTGAACTACTCACCCAAAGGCTAATAGTGCGTTTATAAAAAGTTGTTACTTTAACATTTTTATATGATAAGATGAAATTACATCATATCCTAATTATAACTATGGTGGCTGATTTGTGCCATTCGTGTTTTCATCCCGCGACCCCGCCAAGCGAAAAAATTGAGGGGGCGTGGAGCGAAAACACGCTTAAATAAGTGGGGGCGCTGGGCGAAGTTTAATAAATAAAACATCACCTCGCGGGGCGCGGGCAAGATTAAAGTAATAAAACGGCGCGGGCTCGGAGCGAAAAGACGCTAATTAGCGCCCATAATTAGCGTGTTTTCACTCCGCGCCCCGTCTTTTTTACTTGTTAATTATCAACTTTTCGCTTAGCGGGGTCGCGGGACGAAAACACGCTATAATTAGCGGGTGCGCGCGGCAAATTTTTATTTCTCACACTTCGCCCCGCGGCCCCGCTTATTAGGACGACCCCGCCGTTTTATTACTTAAATCTTGCCCGCGCCCTCGCTAATAAGCGTATTTTTGCTCCGCAACACCCGCCATTTTAACTTGTTAATTTTCGACTTTTGTCTTGGCGGGGTCGCGGAGCGAAAACACGAATGGCACATATCAGCCACCATATTTAACGAACACCAATTTGCCTTTTTTATCAATGACTATCTAATCAAATGTAGACTATGAATAATTTAAAGAAAAAAAAACAAAACATATTTTTGATAAAATTGAGGAATAGCTGATGAGTGGGGGTGGGGGGATCCAGACCCAATTAGCCCCAATTTGTTTACATAGTGACGTATAAGTTATGGTCAAGTCTGAAATTAGAAAATTTATCACAATAAAGTTAGCAACCTCCACATTGATTAAGCCACTCGGTGTTCAGAAATTTTTTGGCCCAAAATTCCGATACTAATACTTCAGAAAATTAATTTTCTTTACAAACAAACTCATTTTTTTCTAAGCCTATTTCACGTACGAATGTTGTTAAACAATGACTTCAGGATAACCTTTTGTCATATTTTTTGAGGATTTTAGAACAAAATGAACACTTCCGATCATAATCCGCTTTGTTAGCCTGTATGAGGAAATCTAGTGGTTGTAGACAACGCCCACTTTCGCAAAGAATACGATGAAGTTACACCGGGAAACTCAGTCATGACGACAGTAAACTGGGAACGAGTTTCGGCGCACGGGCTCATTAATATTCATGAACGACTTAAAATCGGTTTTTAGCTCAATCAGGCGTTCGATCGACGTCAAGTGACCGAGTTACCCGATAATAATCATAGAACTACTTTCGATATCTTTAATGGTTTGATCAAAGTTGTTATAATTCAAAAAGGGAATTTAAAACAGCGCGAATTTTATTCAATAGAAGTAGATAATGAATCTCGGTGTTGTAGGACACGATATAATAAAATTGAGAGAAGGGCAGGGTAAGAGAAGGTAAAAAAATTAACGATTTAGCAAAAAAGGAACCTAGAAAATTTTGGGAAAAGATAAAAAGTAAAGAAAACATCTCCACAGGCGGACACATTAACTACAGACAATCTGTATGATCATTTCAAGACTCTGTTTGGTGAAAGTCATTTAAATAATAACGATCAACCAGATTTCTCGCAAAATATATTATGTCATGATATTCGGTCATCTGTTTTCTCTCAAAATAAACTACCCGCCTATATGACTGAAATACTGTTGAAAAAGGCGTAAAATGAAACAAACAAACAAACAAACAAACAAATAATAAAACCCCGGGAATTGATAACTTGCCCGGTGAGGTTTTTAAGGCGTCATATGAATATATTTCACCGTTCTTACTTGCACTTTACAACAGAATTTATAGTAGTGGTGTGTACCGTGATGGAATAATAACACCCATTTTTAGCTCGACTTTTTTTTTTTTGAAAAAAAAAAAGAGGTATTGTTATAGTCGCGGCGGCGTTGCCGTTGCCGTTGCCGTAGCCGTTGCCGTTGCCGTCCGCAAACTTGTACCTGGATCATAACTTTTTATTTCTTGGTGTATTGTCTTCATACTTGGCCATAACAACCCTTGGGCAGTAGACCACACTAACCTTGACCTTCATCCATAAATGACCTTGGCCTTCAAGGTTAAAAGTCCAAATTTTGCTTGTTCATGCTGTTATTGGCTGTAACTTAGTTATTTTTGAATGGATTGTCTTCAAACTTGAACATAATAATCTTCAAGGATAACCCTTAAAAATAACCCGACAGACCTTGACCTTCACTCATAAATGACATTGACTTTGAAGGTCAAATTATTGAAATTTTCATGTTTTTGGCAATTATTGGCTGTAACTTTGTTATTTTTGAATGGATTGTCTTCAAACTCGAACATAATAATCTTCAAGGATAACCCTTAAAAATAACCCGACAGACCTTGACCTTCACTCATGAATGACCTTGACTTTGTTTTGGCTGTAACTAGCTGTTACTTTGCTATTATTGAAGGGATCAACTTCATATTCTAACAGAACATACTTAAAGACAAGACCTTGTTGTTTATCGTGACTTCACCACGTGACTTCACCACGTGACTCCACCACGTGACTCCACCACATGACATCACCACGTGACTACACCACGTGACTCCACCCTGGACTCCACCACGTGACTCCATCACTTGACACCACCACGTGACACCACCACGTGACTCCACCACGTGACTCCACCACGTGACACCACCACGTAACTCCACCACGTGACTTCCACGTGACTCCACCACGTGACTCCACCACGTGACTCCACCACGTGGCTTCACCACGTGACTATACCACGTGACTCCACCACGTGACTCTACCACGTGACTACACCACGTGACTACACCACGTGACTCCACCACGTGACACCACCACGATACTTCACCACGTGACACCACCACGTGACACCACCACGATACTTCACCACGTGACACCACCACGTGACACCACCACGATACTTCACCACGTGACACCACCATGTGACTTCGAATTGGCTGTCTCTATTTATATATATATAAATTAGTAAATTTATATATATAAAATATATAGACAAAACTAATGTGACAAAACAGAATGATTAATTTTATAAAAAAGGAAACGTTAATATTTTGTTCAAGCATTTCTTTGTTTGCTTTTAGAGAAAGTAAAAAGTCGAGCGTTGCCCCCGCCCGGCGGTGGCTCTTGTTAAAAAAGGTGATGCTAACGATGCATCAAATTATCGTGCTATAAATTTGATAAATATTGTAGCTAAAATTTATTCACAGTTATTACTTAATCGTATTATGTACAGACTGGAGCAAAAAGTATGATAAATTAGTACCAAATCAATTTGGGTTTCAAAAACAGAAATCTATAACTGATTGTATGTTTATTCTTCTATCTGTCATATCAAAGACGCTTAACGCTGGTCAAAAATTGTACACTATATTTATCGATTATGAGAAGGCTTTCGATAAAATTGATAGGTTCTATCTAATGCACAAACTTTTGGCTGAAAATGTTAGTTGTAAAATGGTCAAAGCAATTAAAGCGATGTACACCGTAGTGAGATCATGTGTAAGGTATAACTTTCAACTTTCGGGCTTTTTCGACTCGAACATAGGTCTGAAACAAGGTGACCCGAGTTCGCCTCTTTTGTTCATGCTCTTTGTAAACGATGTAGTCGAAAATATAAATGCAAATCTTGAAGGAATTTTTACTGTAAATGAACTTAAATTATTTATACTACTGTATGCTGATGACCAGGCCATTTTTGCGACGTCGCCGGAAACAAGTCAATCCATTTTAAACGATATAGAAAATTATTGCACAACGCGGGGGTTAAAAATAAACACATCTAAAACAAAGGCTATGATATTTGAAAAGGGGAGACATACTACTTATAATTTTTATGTAAATAATGAAGTTATAGAAATAGTTAATTCTTTTAAATATCTTGGCTTAACTTTTTTTAAAAATGGAAATTGGTATCGATCACAGAAAAATATTGCGCAGCATGCTGGCTATGCGCTACACAATCTTTTTTACAATATTAAATAACGTAGAACTGCCAATATATCATAAATGTAAGCTATTTGATTCATTGGTATCGCCCATCTTAAATTTTGAATAGGAAATATGGGGTATGCACCCTGCTAACGATATTGAGCATGTTCACACGAAATTCCTGCGACGGATGTTAAGTATAAAAAAGTCTACAAACTTAAATGCACTCTATGGAGAATTAGCTAGAATACCTATGTCCGTAATTCGTAAGATTAATATGATTAAATACTGGGTGAAAATATTAAATCAAGATGAGTCGTCACTTCAGAAAGTTGACTAATAAGTTGAGTAATAATGGTCAAAGTTATGAATAGAAGATGGCTACCATAAAGGATTAAGTTGACGTAATATGGTCAAAGTAGACAATAGACAATTACGACCATAAAGGATTATCTGTCGTATAATTATGGCTGAAGTAATCAATAGAAAAATGATACTATAAAGGATTAGTTAATATGGTTCAAGTTATGACCAAAAATATGACGGTACAGCAATAATATCAGAAACAGCAGATGATTTACAAAAAGCATTAAATTAATATTATATGAAGAATACTGTGACATTTGGAAACTTAAGGTAAATACATCAAAGACAAAAGTCGTAGTTTTTTCTAAAGGTAGACAACAAATGTATAATTTCACTTTCAAAAACGAACCTATCGAGGAAGTTAATAAGTACAAATATCTTGGAATTTATTTTAGTAAAACAGGTTCTTTTCTAAAATGTAAAAAACACATCGCAAACCAAGCTATAGTTTAATAAAGAATTCTAATCGTCTCAATCTTCCATTAGATTTACAAATTGAATTATTTAACAAAACAATTAAGCCGATTTTACTGTACGGTGTAGAAATTTAGCGATTTGGTAATCTCGACATTATTGAGCGAGTACAACTAAGGTTTTTAAAAAATATTCTTAAATTAAAGAAGTCAACAGCAAATTATTTTGTTTATGGAGAAACCGGTTGTATGCCTCTAGCTATTGACATCGAAGAAAGGATAATATCATTCTGGTCAAAATTATGTAATAACGATGGTGTTAACGTTAATAATAAATTGTCAGTTCTTGTCTATAATAACTTACTATACTCAACAGCTGGTTTAAGTAATTATTTGGTTAAAAAAGAAATTTCCATGGTTTTTTAATGTCAAAACTATTTTAATCCACAAGTGTGGTTCGACAACACATTTACAAACTCTGAGTGGCTCAAACGTTCGGTTAAACAAAAGTTAAAAGATCTTTTTTAAATTATTAAATTAATGGTATTCTAAAATTAAAAATTCGAGTAACAGTTTGTTTTATAGAGTAATTAAAATAACTTTTGGATTTGAATCGTACTTGGTTAATTTAGAAAGTTCATTACTGTACTTTTTTTTATTAAATTTCTAACAAGAAATCATCGATTTCCAATAGAAACGGGTAATTGGTCCAGTACTCCAATTAACCAAATATTTTGTCCTAATTGTCAAAATAAAATTGGCGACGAATTTCATTATTTACTTGAATGTTGTCAATTTAACGAAGAAAGAAAACGATTTTTGAAAAAAGTATATTATCAACGACCAAACATTTTTAAACTAGAAAATATTATAAGTACTAAAAACAAATCTGAATTTCTCAAATTGTGTAAACTTGGTAAATGTATTATTCAAAAGATAAGAACTTAACTCTAATGTTATTTGTATTACATTAGTTCTTAATTTGTAGTTATTGATTAGCATGTTTTGTTTGTCACCTTTTGTGAGCCTCGTATGATTATATCATTT
This sequence comes from Ruditapes philippinarum, assembly GCF_026571515.1. Classification (NCBI taxonomy): domain Eukaryota; kingdom Metazoa; phylum Mollusca; class Bivalvia; order Venerida; family Veneridae; genus Ruditapes; species Ruditapes philippinarum. The sequence goes on from NW_026857977.1 coordinate 10,072, forward strand.
ATTGTAAATTCCTCATATTTGCATCTATTTTTGGAAATTTTGAAGAATAACTACATGAACAGTGTTTATATGTATTCTGCAAGTTTTAACTACATATAAACATGACAACTCGGAAGAAGCCCAAGAACATGAAACTTGATATAAAACAAGAGCTGTCGGTAGGACAGCAACGCTCGACTATTCTTAGTGCTTGATAGTAAAAAAAAATCCTTGATACAATTACCTCCTCCTGTTTACAGGTTGGGGTAATGATGGTGAACAAGTGTGCAAAGTTTCAAAGCCATATGTCAATGGACTTTGAAAATATTTGAACTATTACAAAAACTTTAACGTAAATTCTAAGTCGAAAAAGGGGCATAATTATGTCAAAATGCTTGATACAGTTACCTCCTCCTGTTTATAGGTTGGGATAATGATGGTGAACAAGTGTGCAAAGTTTCAAAGCCATATGTCAATGGACTTTGAAAATATTTGAACTATTACAGAAACTTTAACGTAAATTCTAAGTCGAAAAAGGTGCTTAATTCTGTCAAAATGCTTGATACAGTTACCTCCTCCTGTTTACAGGTTGGGGTCATGATGGTGAACAAGTGTGCAAAGTTTCAAAGCCATATGTCAATGGACTTTGAAAATATTTGAACTATTACAAAAACTTTAATGTAAATTCTAAGTCGAAAAAGGGGCATAATTCTGTCAAAATGATTGATACAGTTACCTCCTCCTGTTTACGGGTTGGGGTAATGATGGTGAACAAGTGTGCAAAGTTTAAAAGCCAAAGGTCAATGGACTTTGAAAATATTTGAACTATTACAAAAACTTTAATGTAAATTCTAAGTCGAAAAAGGGGCATAATTCTGTCAAAATGCTTAAAACAGTTACCTCCTCCTGTTAACAGGTTGGGGTAATGATGGTGAACAAGTGTGCAAAGTTTCAAAGCCATATGTCAATGGACTTTGAAAATATTTGAACTATTACAAAATCTTTAACGTAAATTCTAAGTCGAAAAAGGGGCATAATTCTGTCAAAATGCTTGATACAGTTACCTCCTCCTGTTTACAGGTTGGGGTAATGATGGTGAACAAGTGTGCAAAGTTTCAAAGCCATATGTCAATGGACTTTGAAAATATTTAAACTATTACAAAAACTTTAACGTAAGTGGTTACGCCGACGCCGACGCGGACGCCGACGCTCGGGTGACTACAATAGCTCTACTTATTCTTATCGAATAGCCAAGCTAAAAAGGCCGTGAAACATAACTTGACCGAAATAATGAAATCTATGGAAAAACCAACAATTAAAGTTTTAACTGATCTTTTTATCTGTGTCTAAATTTAATCATCAACACTATGTACATATTCGTAATTGGGAGGACGGAAAACCAACAACATATGGCATTTCATTAACCGTACAGATGTGGTGGGAGATACAAAGATATAACTTAGAATTGAACAATAAAATCCTAAAATTACAGCAGGAAGATCAGGATGTTGACTATATATACCATCTTGGTAAAAACTGGTATATATATATGTGCGCAAAGCGGTTTTCAATTTGTTAATATCAGAAGATACTGGACACCACCTGGAACAATTAATATTCATCACAGATATTGTCTTTTGACATGTATAACAGAATGAAAGACCTATTTAATAACTTTGATCAATTTCAACCTTGTTACATGCAAACTGACCATGCAAATTTATTGGGCGCTTTATCTTGTTCTGTTTGTAATCCTACAGGATATAAAGATCACACGGATTTATTAGCTTAAGTTGTAATATCTGATACTTGTAACATTTTGGTTTTCTATTGCTGTAAACGTTTTTCTACTGTAAAATTTCTTTTACAATAAATGTATTAACCATTTAAATGTTGTTATATTAAATGAAATGTTTCCCTCATATTATATTAAATGGAATGTACCCCCAATACTTTATTCATTTTATCAGTATGACTGATCAAAAACAGTACCTCAAAAGTATATGGTATGATATTAAAAATCCAACCTCATATTCTGGACCATTAACATTATAAAAGTATGTTAAACAAGAAGGAATCAACACCATTTGTCTTAAGACGATTAAACAATGGTTAAGTGATCAAGACAGCTATAGTGACAGATAAAAGGTCCTACCGAAATTCAAAAGGGGCAATCTGGGACATAGATCTAGCTTCATGCGAATCTTTATCTAAATATAACTCTGGTGTACGATTTCTTATGGTAGCCATTGATGTATTCTCAAGATACACGTGGGTTGTACCTTTATATGATAAAACAAATAAGGAAACTATAAGAGGATTCCACCAAATTTTGAGTTCAACAAATAGACGCCCAATAACTCTAAGAAGTGATAAGGGTCAAGAATGGAAAGGTCGTCTATTTCAAGCGTACCTTTACAAACCAGACATTAATTATTACGCAACAGAAAGCGATAATCATGCAAACTACAGTGAAGTTGCCATTAGGTCTCTTAAACAGGCCATGTACAGATACTTTGCAAGTAAACACACTTTTAATTTTACAAAGTTTTCAAAGTTTTACTTCAGAAATATCCTGAAGGCCAAAAGCCCATGAGAACAACATTTTATACAGTGTACCTGTTGAAAATTACTACATAATAACATTTTGTGATAATCTTGTATCCTTCTAAGTCTCATAGCTAAAAGTATAGTTATAAACATGATCTAATTTTATAATACTGATTATGACATACTCTATCCATTTGCATTACTTCATCTTACAAAGTGTGCTGTTGAGTGCACAAATTTGTAACACCAGTGACTAGAACTTCATGACCTAATAAGTATATTCATATGCTTCGCATTTAAAGGCCACATGTTTGATGAATTAAAGTTCATACGTAACAGTGAAGTTAACTGCAGTAGAGATATTGTACATATACATAAAGCGGTGTCTAACGTGCATGACAGAGTATCTAAAGTAATTGAAACAGCAAATGCTCAGTCAGATTTCCTAAAAACATAGCCTATAAATCAGTTGACATTGAGGCAAGAGCCCGGAGAAACAATTTGTTGTTTCGTGAATTCGTTGAAAATTATAGAGAACATTGTACTGAAATATTACAAGATTTTTTGAAGAACCATATGGACATGAATCCTCATCAGGTGTACATACCACGTGCACATAGGCTTGGTAGTCGTAACAGTAGAGTTCAGCATCAGGAAAGGGCTATAATTGCCAACTTTAGGGATTATGGTGATGTGGAGCTGTCAGAAGGCTTCGTAACATGCCTTTCTCAGTGGATCGAGATTATCCCGTGAAATTCAGGAAGCAAGGGGCCGTCTGTGGCATAAACACGAAGAACTTAAAAACCATAATCCAAAATCAAAGATACAAATAAGTTATCCAGCTAAATAAGTTTAGGATGGTAGGTTGTTAATTGATAAGTTACCAGAGTGGGGTAAATTCATTGGGTCAAATAGACTATCTAATTTAGACGAGGTTACACCGTTGAGAGGTCAAGTGAAGGTTAACCAATTGCTATTGAGTGAGAATAACCAAGCACTAATGGATGATACAACAGCAGACAAGGAAAGAACAGTTTCATTAACTACAGCTAGCATGCCAAAGCAAAGTAATTCAACAGCAGATGAACTCAATTGTCTAGATAGCCAGTCCACACGCATTTTAGGTTTTAGATCTCAGACTTTGAATGATGCACCATCATTTAGCGAAGGAGCTGTATCAATAACTTTGGATGCCATGCAAAGGCAAGTGTTAACACCAATGCATGTTTCCTCAAACTTACAACCATCACGTGTGTCGGGAGTAAATACTCAATTGTTGAAACCAGCAACAGAAATTGGCGCAGAAAATTCTAAGCAAGAATTTAGTTTGGTGAAAGATCCTAGTATGTGCAGTGCATTTAGCATTTCTCAAGATAGCGGTACACGCATACCCATGGAAGAAAATACTAAGGTTAAATCACTTTTGTGCGATGTTTACAATCCTGTTGTAAACCCAGATAACCAAATATCATCACGAGGCCGTCCCAGGAACTTAAGAGCAGTAAATAGATCAGAACGCAGATCACATTCTGCCGTGCCCTACAAGAGGCAAGCTAGTGTGTCAAGGTCGAGGGCTAGTGGTAATGCCAGTGTTAAGAATAGTGAGGCAGTTGTTACAAATAATCCAAATACAGCAGACGTAGCACCACCACAAAAAAAAGATATGAAATGTGATCAAGGAGAGCCACCACCATCTCATGAAAAAGACTTTGAAAAGTAGAATATTGATTTGAAGGCCAATTTGCGATGTGTGTTGTTAAATATAAATGGACTTTCTACAAGGCGTGTTAATAAGTTGACTTGTAAGGAGTTGATAGAAGTATTTGATACTCATGATATTGTTTTGTTAACTGAAACATGGACTAATAATTATTCTGATTTACATGTACAGGGTTTTGAGCATTTTGTTTTAAATAGAACAGAGATGTTAAAAACTAGCAAAAGGGCATCAGGGGGAATAATAGCATATATAAGAAATTATTTAGTCACACCTGATACACTTGTTTTCACATCTCATGATGATATATTGTGCATTAAAATTTCAGCTACTAAGTTATGTTTGGAAAATGATTTATATATAATACTTTGTTATGCAGTCCCAGAAGGTAGCTCTCGGCAAGCATTAATTGAAAGTAATATGTTTGATAAATTACTAAGTTATATCTTAGAACTTGAAATAAAACATGGTTTAAATTTAAATCTACTTGTTTGTGGATACTTAAATGCTCATACATCAGAATTACCTGATTTTGTGCCAGATGATGAGATACCACATTCTTATTTTTTACCAGATGATTATGTTGAAGATAGTTACCTTCCAAGGAACTCACTTGACAAAGCTCGTGTTAATAGTTATGGTACACAACTGCTTGATATTTGTAAGCAAAGTGGTATGAGAATTTTAAATTGGAGATTGTATGATGACAAAATTGAAAATTTTACTTATGTTGGGAAAACATATTTACAAATATCTTGCAAGAAATCGTTTATAATTATAACCATAGAAGTCATTCCGGCTTGAAAGGATTAACCCCTGCTGACGTCACAAAATCAAACTAAACTGAAGTCAGATATTTACAATATATAAGCCGTCAAAAGAAACGAAAGAACGCATCAAAACTAGTGATAAACTACAAGTATAAAATAAATGACATTGTTCGCATTTCTCATTTAAAGCATCATTTTCAAAGAGAATACAATGATCGATGGACAAGTGAATTATTTTATATTTCAAAACGATATAAAAGGCCAGGAATACCTGTATACAAGAAAATAGAATTTGACAAAAAGACCCCTGTACTTGGAACTTTTTATGAACAGGAACTACAAAAAGTGAATAAAACTAAAGAGTCAAAGTGGCAAATAGACAATATTATAAAAACTCGAACAGTCAGAGGTGTAAAGCAATCATTAGTCAGTTGGCTAGGTTGGCCAAAGAAGTATAATAGTTTGGTACTTAGTGAAGACATTATTGAAAATGAACGACCTCAGACTACAGACTGCGTTGATTATTACAAAGATAACAAAACTTACAATTTCCACGTCAAGCTAAACAAACCATTAAATTTAGATGGAAGCTGGATTATAGCTTTATTTACCAGTACTAAAAATTTTCCTAGACAATAATCCTTATACTAAGATTCTTTGGTTGGCTGTTCTTCTATACCTTTATTAAGGAATGTATTTTTGAACAATAATATTTGATAGTGCAATTACCTTCGCTAACCTATATTACATTCCTGTAAAATTAGGATATATAAATGTAATTCCTATTTATATAACTGATCGTAAAAAAATTTGGCTTCAGTTTTACATGGTACATTGACAGTAACACTTCATATAAAAAAGCAACTCTTTTAATAAAAAAAAATGGAAAACATGTATAATAGTGATTCGAAATACTGGGAAAAACAAGTAAATCAATCGTTAGAACATCAGCCTGACTTGTTTTGTAAAGGTCAAACTATTTCCAAAAGGCAATCAAAAATCCAAGCAGACAATGACAGAGCAAAATCAGTGTATAACTTTCAAGCTAAGAAAGAAATCCCCCATGCGGATCCCTCAGCTATAAAAAGGACAAGAAAAAGAAAAGCTGTCACAATTGGTAAAATGAATGAAAAAGAATACGGCATCAATGTAGACCACAACGATATTCGAAATCCGGGTTTTAGTATTGCCAATAAAGCTAAGGGACAAGCTGTTAAACTGAGCCTGCAATTTCTTGAAAATAATATCAAAATGCACATGCTTACATTAAGACACTTATGAGCACCCCACATGATGATTTACCGTATCTAGAAAGTTATATTATCATGACGACCCAAATTTGGATGAGACAGAGCCTGTATCCGGAAGCAATGCTGGACTTATCAAACGAGGTACATATACTAATCAAAGGGCTGCAAGCTCTGTGGTATTTTCTGATCTTTGCAATCTAAATCGTACTGTATATCTGTATTTGTTTTCCTGTATAAGTTTATTTTTGGCGTCCTCGGCGCGGCGCCTCTTTTGGAATGAGAAAGGGCGACAGCAACTTCTCGAGCCTTTTAGTCGGACATAATAAAAGCCGTTCATTCCGACCAGTATGAGGGTGCTTGATTCCCTGCGGTCTGGAGACCACAGGGTATTGGTACGCGTTTAACTTTTGAGGCATGGAGGAGCACGTGACCTGTTTTCGGTACATGGAGGAGCATGTGATCTGTAAACCGTACATGATTGGTTAATTGACCTTTTCGGAAACCTGGATAAATACCGTTTGCCGGTACGTAACGGATAATCCTCTAGGGAATTAGACACCTAATTAAGAACAAAAAACTATTACGTGATATTTTTAATTTTCTATAATTATGTTACCGTTTCAGGTGGAAAAACTTGAATGATGTGTTTGAAAATTATCAATGTTTCTTCAATATGTATCTCAAAATGTTACAAACAATAAATTGTTTATACTGAAAATCTGCAAAATTAAAATATTCGTAGTGGCATCTGCCATCATAAATACTTGTGTGTTTACTTTATTATTTTTTTTTGCTCGGAATTATTCATAAAATGGTAGGCCTATTTAATTATTTTCTTAAAAAAGAAATAGTTGTTTTATGTTAGACCTTCTCCGGTCATCAACGGTCACCAGTTTCCAAAGACCTTCTTCTATATTAATCGATTACTGTCAAATATATATTCCTGATACAAACGTTTATTTATCCTGCCCCCCCCCCCCTTGAAAATAGTAAAATGAAATATATTTATATCATTAAAAGGGTTCCCCGCAGGAAACCATTTTACTTGTTATTAATTAAAAATGAAATGTCGCGATATATACAATGAATAGCGAACTGGAGAATTTCGCAATGCAAACATTTTCAAATGAAATAACCTTTTCCGTCAATAAATCGCGCTCTTCGGGGTATTCTTATTTATCATTTTGTAGTACACAGTGGGTTATTATGGTTCATGTATCCGAAAGCTGAATAGAATGATGAGTTGGTGACCTATATATTCCGAAAATCTATTTATAGAGGGATGTATTCCTACCGGTAATTCCCGGTCTCTCCTGGTCTATTTTGCCCGGAATTTACTAGTGACCGGCGAATAGTACCACACGTTTATTGTCCGGTCTCACCCGGTTTTGGAGTAGATGTTTGCTATCGTTACAGAACAGAACAAATATTTACAGTTATATAAGTTTTTTTTCAAAATGAATGTTTGTCACTTAGTTTGGTTACAATAATTAATAAACACAGATCAACTCTCAAATTTATTGATTATTATTATACATAAACATACAATTCGAAAAAAAAACCCCAACAACAACAATAACATGTTTTATTTTATCTATATGAGATAAAAACAATAAATATGTACAATAATTGAGAAAAAGGGTACATTTTTATGGTATTAATATGACACTATCAACTTTGAAACATTTTATTTAATTTGTTATTCGTGTTTAGTAAAGATGCCGAGGACTTATTCAAAGTTACAAATAAGATTTTATGAATTATTCAATTGATTGATAATTTAAAAAATGATAAAGAAAAATACAAATGTACATGTATATGTTTTAAGAATAAACAATATTATATATTAAAAGTTTAACCATAATTTACTGACTTTTTCCAGTTAAGTTTTTACTTATAATCGTCGGTCAATATGACAATTGAATTCTTAAAATAGTAGTAAACGTAAAAACTCAGTATTAAAATAGCACATAAAACACAAAAAAGAAAAGAAAACAATATTCATAAAATCTGTACTTTTTTATTACAATTATTGTATAATAAACAATTATGTTCAACATGATCAACATGGTAATGTAACCAGTGTCATATTGTTAGTAAGTGTGAACAGATACCTTTAGAGGGGGTTTTCGCTAATAGCGATAACATAATAAGAGACAAGTGTGGTGTTGATCATGCATTACACATATGGATTATAAATGATTGTATACATGTATATCCGTTGCTAAGAAATCATTTATGTTCATTTTTTATGATAGCCACACTTTATCCTTGCATATCGTGGCTATTTCCAACAAGGGATCAAATTTTAGCGCCTTTTAACCCCAAAAGACAAAGTTTCAAGTTTGACCTACATATATGACCTATGATAAAGTTACAAGTTGTTCCAACTAAAAAAAACATGTAGTGTTCAAAATGTTGTCTTTGATTTGACCTATTTTTTACCCCATATGACCAAGACTCAAACTCGACCTAAAGATTATCCAGACAAATATTCGCATAAACTTTTAAGTTGTTCAAGATGAAAATACAGCATTTAAAGTGTTCTCTATGTTTTTCCTTGATTTGAACTAGTGACCTAGTTTATGACCCCAGATAACCTAGATTAAAAATCGACCTAGAAAATCAATTAGATAAACATGTTGAACAATGTTGGTGAAGATGGGATACAAAATGTGACCTGTAATGTGTTCACAAGGGAAATGTTGAGAAACACACCGACAGACGACATACAGTGGGCAATGACAGTAGCTCACCTTTACGCTGAGCTTAAAAGCAAACAAGATATAACAGATTTTTCTTTATTGAATTAAACACAGAGTCTATTCATTTCTGAAACAAATAGTTATGCATCTAAAATGTGGTTTTAAAATAAACTGGCCAACAGACGTTTGTATACTACTGTTTGATCCACTAAGTCTGTGACAAGCTCTAAACCATCTATGTTTTGTTTATTTTTGCATTTATTTTAAAAAAAAATCTAACTCTTATGAGCTAAAATAGCTGAAATTAACAATGACGAGAAACCCCATCATTTTCAAACAGTTGGTTACAAGAAATTGATATCTGGTCACAGGTTCCGTGATAGAAATAGTAATACAGTACTTTGACATCTTCGGTATCATCCCTTATGCTACTGTTGCCCAAGTATCGCAAAATAACTGTTTCCATCAAATGAAAAATGTTCCTTATGTTTTCCCTGAGCATTAAAACATTTTCACTGATTTTACAGTGCAGTCAGCAGGTAAACCATTCAGTTATGCACTGCTACTTTAAGACAAATAACAGCAAGAAAAGTATGGATGATAATATTTGTTTCCCTTACTGATGGCGTATAGATAGGTTATAGTTGTTTGTTAAAATGTATAAATACAGTCCACTTAAAATAAGGCAGCAAAGTCAGTGTAACAACTTTTACTCTTTTATTACAATGACTTATCAATGTACAAAATCAAAGCTAGGTATCTACACTCATCAATGAATAATCGCTTCATGTCCAATTTCCAATTTATAACAATTTTGGGTAACTACCTACAGCATACAACATAAAAATAAAAGGGTATTCATTCAAAAGTTAAAAACATAGCAAGTTTTACCATGTGGGTGAGAAATGAAGACTCAACTCGGCAAACTCAGCAAAATGATTATTTTTCAACTAATAGAACAAGAACTATCACTATAAAAATAAACATATGCCACAAATGTGCTTTGAGCATTTAGCAGGTACAAAAAACAAACGTTTTACATTGATAAAAGTGTTTAAGAATCAAACATTATTATAATAATTACATCATCATCTATAATTGTCAGTTAGTTTGTATGTTTATAATTATCACAGGGCTACAGCATAATAATATTATGCCAGTTGCATACAATTTCACATGAAAACAGAACAACGATTGATACCATTACAAAATAAATTTCCGTTTATCAACCATTTCTAAATGAATGCAATTATTATTTTTACCAAGAACCAAACAATTACTATCATCAACTTAAAAACTAAATATTTGATATGGCCCATTCAATACAAAATGTTGCTGCGATGAAGCTTCTTAACAATTATAAACGTTTCCATCTCTTTCTAGGAAGACTGTGTTCTGTACTTCTATTCTAGAAAAACCACATGCCCATCTTCAAACGGATCACTTTCATGAATTATCTTTTTCTGGACTCCAAACACCGCAATAATGATTGGCAAATACTTTAGATTGTTCTTCAGAATATAATGAGTGCTTAATTTTGCCGTACTTTATGTTAATAGTTCTGTCGCCCTTTTCTACAGGGACTCCATTTACCATGAAACTTTTGTTCTCCTTTTTTTATCTCAGGTATATATGGCACTGTGACGCTTACAAGCTGTTAGCTCTTAAATACTCTGTGAAACTGCATTGATTTTGGTCTACATCAGTATAACTGTCAATCACTTGTCCTGATGCTTAAGCCAATGACAAGTCGTAGTCCTCCACACTGTCCATGTTACTTTCACTGTCCGGGAAATAGTTACTTAGCGCTTGATATCTTATTCTTTCTACTGCCACACTTTCCCCAAATGTGTAATACATCACGCGTGCTCATCCACCTTTTGCTTCAGTATCAACTCTATACTTTCCATCTCGGTAGTTCTGCCATCCAATTTTCATTTTATATTCCCTGCTTTGTCCTCTGCCTTTCTTCACAGCAGTTGCCTAAAATATATTAGATTTTTTATTAACAACCAATTTCATACAATTTTGGCCTAGAGGGACATACTCTATAACTGAAGTCAAACTAAACAACCTCCAAAACAAAAATAATAGAATCTTTGAAAATATTTTACCTTAAATTAAGAAATTAAGAGTTTAAGCTATACATTCCCAATCATTATCGATAAAATCAGCTGTTAAAATATGTTTGCAGTACTGTAAAAATAATATATGTAGGTTGCTGTACAATTAATGGGTTGAAGCATTTTTTTTCAGAATGCCTTTAAATTGATAAATTGTGGTAAAATGAGGTTTCGTTCAGCATAGATTCTTCTTTGACATTGAATTTATTTATCATTTTACTTTCATTGAGCACAAACTTTATGTTTCGAGAATATAATCTTCTAGATGTACGGAGTTCCCCTTTATCTATATCTAAAGTTTTGTTTACCAAGGTTTTTGCAAGCATTCAAAAGCACATAAGTCTTGTAATGAAAATTACCAACGCAAATCAATGATCATACCAGTAGGATGATGGTAGCCCTAAAACACTCGTCTTAAATTCAAGGCTTTTCATTTAAGATTTACAATACATAAATCCCCATGGGCAGCATGATTGTAATGTTTATTTTATAGCAGACGCTGTGAACTGCATCAAAAATGGACTAGTCAATGTAGGTATAAACAAGAGCTGTCAAGAGCTGTTAATATAACAGTGAAAAATTATTTTATTTTTTTTATTTTTACTATATTGATATTTTATTGCATAAATAACAAGGTTAAACACATTTTAGGTCAAATCAATGCCACTAGCACCTTTGGTCCTCACCATGAAATTAAGTGCGTGTGCGTATCCTAGTGTGATTTAAAACAGTTTTTCTTGTATATAAAGTCCAACTTACTTTACTTCCTTTGCTACTCGTATTCTCGCTGCCGCTACTTGTGGCGCCAATCTGTCAACGGAATGGTTTCCCGCGTCCATTTTTAATGATAAGATTTAATTATTAAATATTAAAAATTTAATTTTCAATATTAAGAATTAAATTTTAAATAATAAAATTTAAGTTTTAAATATTAATTTAAAATGTCCCTCCAGGGCTTCCATATGGAAGCCCTGGAGGGACATTTGAAATTATTATTTAATTCTTAATATTTAAAATTTAATTCTTAATATTAAAATTTAATTCTTGATATTTAAAAATTAATTCTTAATACTTAAAAATTAAAAACAGAATACATAAGACGTGGGTATTTGAATTCAACGGTCTCTTGCAAAAGGTTGTTACACGAAGGAAAACTGGCAAATTCGATGTAGCTGCTTACAGGTAATTGCCATTATTTATATATACAATAAACATTCCGTTTACTATCATATCTGATTGTTATATTTTCCATGCTAACAGTTGAAACGATTAAAATATGTTAGTTTTATCAAAGGCGCCAGATACGGTGCCTCTTTACATTTTATTGATTACATTGTGTCAAAAGCAGCGGTTAAGAAAGTTTATCAATACATTTTGTTCTGGTTGAAGCGTATAAACTGGCAGAAATAAATCTGCTAGTCAGAGGGTTAGGTTTGTCTAACGGTAATGTTTAGTTGTTGGTGGTGGATAACAATATTACATGTTTACATCCCCAGCCCTTTGTTTTTATAACGCTATATTTCACTTATTCCTATTTCTTTTAAGGTCGTAAACATGGAGATCCCGTTGATGTTTGCCTTTCTCATTTTATTGAAAGTATAACTCCTGTGTCAACAGTTGTGCCATCCCTATTGCCATCTGGAAACGGAAGCACCAGGTTAGCAGTTTCATGCTGACACTTCAAGTACGCAGAAATTGTTTTACTTCTCCTTTGTCGCCACAACATACGTCTTGGTTTTCGTCAGTTAAAGAGGCTACTTCGTTGTATTAATTAAGGGCGTTACCGTGTCATGTATACTCCACGTACAAGTACAGTAGAAAAAGAATTGCAGTTTAGCAGAGACGGCTTATGGTACAAAGGTTGATGAATACGTTGAAGGATTTGTGAGCTCGTGGACGAATTGATATGTCAAACCCTATTCATGCAGAATGCTTACGATTTTATGTAATGGATGTTCTTCAAGCGGGACTTTATCGCATTGTATTCACTGGAATTTACACAATGTGCGACCACAGAAACATGTAGACACCAGAAATAAAATGTTGTTTAATGCACTAGAACTATCAGGTTCTACTAATTATGGTGTGTATGTTGATTTGTAGGATATTGAATATGAAACAAATCCAGATGATTGAACATTAGACAATTATATATATACTTTTAATTAATAAACATTGATGTTCATGGTTTTCCGAAGTATGTGTTTTTTATGTTTAACTGCTAGTTAAAATTTCTAAGCTGATCTCGAATTCGCGTTACTTATTGTTAGAACAGGTCATAAATCAAACGGGAAAACATAATTAAAGAAATTATACACAGACCTCTCTTGAAACTTTCTGATTCTACATTGATGATTGCATGACAAATCTGACATAGAGTAAACATTACTAGAAATCTGAGTAAACCGTATGTAGGAAATTAGAAGATAAACCTTATGAGCTCTTTGAAGGCAGTGCTAAAAATTTGCCAAATGTTCTCCAGAAGGGGTCGAATTTTAGGACTTTTTAACCCCAAAAGACCAAGTTTCAACTTTGACCTACATATTTGACCTATGATAAAGTTACAAGTTGTTCCAAGTGGAAAAAGACATGTAGTGTCCAAAATGTTTTTCTTTCATTTGACTAATTTTTACCCCATATGACCCAGATTCAAACTCGACCTAAAGATTATCCAGACAAATATTCTCATTAACTGTTTAGTTGTTCAAGTTGAAAATACAGCATCTAAAGTGTTCTCTATGTTTTTCTTTGATTTGAACTAGTGACCTAGTTAATGACCCCAGATAACCCACATAGAAAATTGACTTAAAAAATCAATTAGATAAACATTCTGAACAATTTTGATGAAGATGTTATACAAAATGTGACCAGTATTGTGATCACAAGGGAAATGTTGAGACGACAAACAGCGGCAATGACAGGAGCTCACATTAGAGCTGAGCTAAAAAGGAATCAAGATATATCAGATTTTTTCTTTATTGAATTAAACACAGCGCTTGATTTCTGAACAGTTTCCGATGCAAAAAGTTATGCATTTAAAATGTTGTTTTAAAATCAACTGGCAAACACACTTTTGTATACTACTGTTTGATCCACTCAGTCTGTGACAAGCGTTTAAACCATCGAAATTATTTAATGTTTTTGGATGTATTGTAAAAAAATCTAACTCTTGAGGGCTAAAATGGCTGAAATTAACAATGACAAGAAACCCCATCATTTTCGACATTTTTTAAAAACAGTTGGTTACAAGAAATTGATATCTGGTCACAGATTCCGTGATAGAAATAGTAGTACAGTACTTTGACATCTTTGGTATCATCACGTATGCTACTGTTGCCAAAGTAACGCAAATTAACTGTTTCCATCAAATAGAAAATGTCCCTTATTTTTCCGTGAGCATTAAGCATTTTCACTGATTTTACAATGCAGTCAACAGACAAACCATTCAGTTACGCACTGCTACTTTAAGACAAATGGCAGCAAGAAAAGTGTAGATGATAATATTATTTTCCTTACTGATGGCGTATAGATAGCTATAGTTGTTTGTTAAAAAGTATAATTACATTCCCTTTAAAAAATAGGGCAGCAAAACCAGTGTAACAACTTTTACTCTTTAATTACAGTAACTCATCAAAGTACAAAATCAAAGGTATCTACACTCATCAATGAATAATCACTTCAGGTTCAACTTCCAATTGATAACAATCTGGGGTAACTACATACAGCATACAACATAAAAAAGCGTATTCATAAGACGATTTATTGTTTTCAGGTAAAGTTAAAAACATAAAAACAAAGTTTTGCCATGTGGGTTAGAACTGAAGGCTCCACTAGGCAAATTAAACAAAATTATTATTTTTCAACTCAATAGAACAAGAACAAACATATGCCACAAATGTGCTTTGAGCATTTGGCAGGTACAAAAAACTAACATTTTACATTGATAAAAGTGTTTAAGAATCAAACAAATATTATTATAATAATCAAAATCACATCATAATCTATAATTGTCAATTAGTTTGTATGTTTATAATTATCACAGGGCTACAGCATATATGTCAGTTGCATACCATTTCACATGAAAACAGAACAACAATTGATACTACTACACAATAAATTTCCGTTTACCAACCATTTATAAATGAATGTACATGTAATTATTATTATGAAAATTGTGATTTACCAAGAACCAAACAATTACTATCATCAACTTAAAAACCAAATATTTGATTTGGCACATTCAATACAAAATGTTGTTGCGATGAAACTTCTGGTGTGGACAATTATAAACGTTTCTATCTCTTTCTAGGTAGACTATGTTCTGTACTTCTATTCTAGAAGCCACATAACCATCTTCAAACGGCTCATATTCATGAATTATCTTTTTCTGGACTCCCAGACGCATTAAAGCATTACAATTTTGATTGGCAAATACCTCAGATTGTTCTTCAGAATATAATGAGTGCTTAATTGCGCTGTACTTTATTTTAATAGTTCTGTCGCCCTTTTCTTCAGGGGCTCCATTTATCATGAAACTTTTGTTCTCCTTCTTTTTTATCTCAGGTATATATGGCACTGTGATGCACACAAACTGTTAGCTCTTAAATACTCTGTGAAACTGCATGGTTTTTGGTATAGCTGTCAATCACTTTTCCTGATGCTAAAGCCAATGAGAAGTCATAGTCCTCCACACTACCCATGTTACTTTCTCCGTCCTGGAAATAGTAACTAGGTGTTTCTTCTGCCAGAATACCAAATGTGTAATACATGATTCGTGCTTACACACCTTTTGCTTCAGTATCAACTCTGTACTTTCCATCTCGGTAGTTCTGCCATCCCATTTTCATTTTATATGCACTGCTTTGTCCTCTGCCTTTCTTCACAGCAGTTGCCTAAAATATATTAGAGCTTTTATTAACAACCAATTTCAAACAATTTGGCCTAGAGGGACATACCCTATAACTGATGTCAAACTAAATAACCTCCAAAACATAAATAAAAGAATCTTTAAAAATATTTTAACTTAAACTAAACGTTTCATCTATACATTCCCAATCATTATAATTATCGATAAAATCAGCTGTTAAAATACATATATGTTGCAGTACTGTAAACCAGTCAATAATCTATGTAGAGTTGTTGCTGTACAATAAATAGGTTGATGCAATTTATTTCAGAACGCCTCTAAATTGATAAATTGTGGTAAAATGAGGTTTATTTTAGCATAGATTCTTCTTTGACATTGTAATTATCTATCATTTTACTTTCATTGAGCACAAACTTTATGTTTCGAGAAAATAATCTGCTAGATGTAGGGAGTGCCCCTTTATCTACATCTAAAGTTTTGTTTACCAAACCTGTGGTAAGTTTTTGCAAATTGCAGGCATTTAAAAGCACACTACTACAACCTATAAGACTGGTAATGTAAATTTCCAATGCAAATCGGCAGTAGGATGATGTTGGCCCTAAACACTCGTCTTAAAATCAAGGCTTTTCATTTAAAATTTATAGTACCTAAATCCCCAATGGCAGCATGTCCAGCCTGCTTGATTGTAATGCTTAGTTTATAGCAGACGCTGTGAACTGCATCAAAAATGGACTTGTCAAGACTCAATGTAGGTATAAAAAAGACCGCTAAATGTGACGACCTTTGAGCATGGGTCTTACATGCGACAAACCTTGTCATGGCGGTGAACAATTGTACCAAGTAATTTTATATTCCCCTCAGCCCAATTCTGACCTTTAACCCCTACAATCAGGGATGGGTTGTCTTTTGCAAAAATGAATAAATAAATAAATAAACCCGCCCAAGCCAGTCCTCGCCATGAAATGAAGTGCGTGTGCGTGTCCTAGTGTGATTCAAAACAGTTGATCTTGTATATAAAGTCCAACTTACTTTACTTCCTTCGCTACTCACATTCTCGCTGCCGCTACTTGTGGCGTCAATCTGTCAGCGGAATGGTTTCCCGCGATCATTTATAATGATAAGGTTTAAGTATTAAATATTAAAAATTAAATTTTAAATATTAAGAATTAAATTTTAAATAATAAGTTTTAAATATTAATTTAAAATGTCCCTCCAGGGCTTCCATAGGTATCAGTTTTAAAGCTTCAACCAGAACAAATTAATATATTGATAAACTTTCTCAACTGCTGCTTTTGACACCATGTAGTCAATAAAATGTAAAGCATGATAAAACTAACATATCTTAATGCTTTCAACTGTTAGCATGAAAAATATAACAATCTAGATATAATATTTCTCGGAATGTTTATTGTATATATATATAAAAAATGGCAATTACCTGTAAGGAGCTATATCGAATTTGCCCATTTTTCTTCGTGTAGCAACCTTTTACAAGAGACCGTTGAATTCAAATACCCGCGTGTTATGTATTCTGTTCTTAATTGTTAAGTATTAAGAATTAAATTTTAAATATTAAGAATTAAATAAAAAGTTTTAAGTTTTAAATATTAATTTCAAATGTCCCTCCAGGGCTTCCATAGTTATTTGATAAACACACTGAAATTAAGACACCTAATGCAAAAATAAAATAAAAAAATACAATGGTTGAAATATTAATTTTATTGTTGTTTTTTTTCCTTTATAAACTGTATGTATATCTTTTGTAACATGTGAAATAAGAGATAATAAATAATGAAAAAAATAATAAATAAAATTGTTGCTTTTCAATCAAATTACACAAACATATCAAAATCCATATGGAAATGTATTGTAGTTATCTGTGAACACCATTTTGAAACGTTTTGTTTCTTTACGATTATAGAGAATACTCGATGTCTTATTGCGACATATCTTTCTTTCACTTATTACTTCTACAGAGTTTGATGTGGCCTCCATAACGATCCGTTTTAATAGATCAAAAGAGATTATGTTACTATTGGTGTAATTGTTTAAAGAAAACCCTCTAACTTTACATTCCTGTGTTTTTTTATTTGTTAAGTAGGCGAGCTCTTTGGTCCGGTAGTTACAAGTTCTACTTTGTGTTCCCCAGGATTAAGTTCATTGGCTAATTCTCCTAAATAATCCCCTAACTTAGGTTATGTAAATACATGAATTTGTATGCATGTATAAAACCCTGTCCCCCAGCATTTCAAGCACACTGTATAACTTTTATCTTGCCCAACAGGTTGTAAATGCAGCAATAAACACATTAGATTTGGAATCATCTGGTACATAATTTTTGTGTTCCCATTCCATTATTAACATGTCTTTTGCTATAACATAAAAATTTGTTATATTTTTTGATGCGTAGGAATTGACCACTCGGGCCTACGGCCTTCGTGGTCAATTCCTACGCATCAAAACTCCAAACCGGTGTTAAATAGCCGATATACACATCTCAGGCCGATGTTATTTCTTAAACAATGCACTCGCCGTTCTTATTAGGCCTATCTCCCAGTGTATTTTCACATTGGCGCCATTTTGTTTGAAAAATCTGATAAATTCAAAACAATTTTTTTGTCGAATTTTGTTGTGAAAACTATCTAGAATGAAAGAAAATTGTCTAACTAAGAAAATGAATCCGAACACCAATATCTTTAATTCAGTCGTAAACGCTGTACAGACGTTTAAAGTGTTGTTTACGTGACGTCAAAATGTAGCGCCAAACAGCACGTGCAAAACAATCAAATCAAGTACGCTATTTTAATGTCGCAAACGAGTTAAGTTTTACATTTATTTCACTTTTAATAATTTGTATTTCGCTTGGAAAATTATAGAGTGAAATAAAATAAACAAACAAAGCTTTATCAACGTTTTCAAAATTCGTTATTCTCAAAATGTTTCTACACACGGTAGATTTAACGACAGTTTTTATCAACCCACTGGAACAGCCTTTAAAGAACGTTTCTATTGGAAACTCTGAGGCGAAAACAAATTTAACCACCAAACATAAAGTCCAACTTTATAATAATACTTATATTCTTTCTTGACGTGTTAGACTGTAAATAGATATTAATTCTTCGTGCACTCCGAATTGATATCTATTTCCTAAAAAAAAAAAAAAAAATAAAAAAAAAATAAAAAATTACAGAAAATTTTATATAAGATAAAATATATTAAATAACTTTATTTCATGCTTTCCAGTGTTTTATTGTAATATATCAGATGATTATATTCTGATAAACCACTAGTGAAATTTATAAAATATAATTTTCACTGTAGCCGAACTATATCTGAATGCGGATGAAAAGAAAATCATAACTACATTGAATAACAGGCAGAAATAAATACTGTCATGCGTAAATTTTGCTTCTTTAGTAAAAGAAAGTGGTTGTCACCATACATCATGTTAAAAATGTAACAAAATTAGAGAAACTTAACAGAACTATATTCAAAACTAATGATGTGACGTCATGATGTGATGACGTCACAAAGGAGAATGCGCGACGTTACGCGGCAAAATCAGTAAAAAATACTTAAAATCACTTAAAAAGCATGAAATAAAAAGAAAATTTATTTGTTTTACATATAAGATTGAAATATATTTCATTCGTGAACACCAGCTATTATATTTTCACTCGTGGCTACGCCACTCGTGAAAATATTGCATCTGGTGTTCACTCAGTGAAATTATATTTCAATCTTACATGCAAAACAAACAAATATCCTCTATATATATTTGTATATAAAAATACAATGTATATGGTTTAGAAAAAAAAATGGTTTAGAAAAAAAATGTATGGTTAAGAAAAGAAAATATATGGTTTAGAAAAAAAAATGTTTTCTATTTTTTTTAATGTTACCTATTTAAACAAAGCTTGGCCAATGCTCTTTTGCCTTTGTTTTTCTGTATGTTACTGTAGTCTAGTCGCTATCCCAGTAGCTGTTGATATAACTATTTTTATTATGTTCTTGATGAAATCCAGTGGGGGCCAGCCAGAACTTTCTTGTTTTAATTTTAAGAAAGTGTTGATATATTATTCTGTAAAAAAACCACCATCTTTTGCTGTCGGGTTATATTGTTCTGTTGAAGGGAAATGATAGACTTCATATATTGTCACCAGTTTGTATCCTTTTTCTACGGCTTTTATTTTCCGGTGTACAATAAATTTCTGTCATCATTCTTTGTTTATCAGTACATTGGCAATTTGTATGACTTTCTTCAACAGGAAAGAGTAGGAAACGGGACTGCCATTCTGAGATTTTTGTCTAATTGGTCCTATATAAACCGTTACAAACCCCTATCTCTGAAATAAGTAACGCACCAAACGTTGTATTGGAAGTTAAATATTTTCTAATTCAAAGTTTATTAGCGATGGAGGACTTTCCAACACTTACCAAGTAAGTAAACAAATTTTTCTAGTTATTACATAGGATGTTTTAAAAATAATCTTAATAATTGTTTTTATTTAATTTTACCCATGAAATATGGTGCTATATTAGTCAAATATATTTCATATTTGTAAAAAATAAATATGAAATATAAATATGAAAGTAGGCGGAGTCAAACTCATATTTATTTTAGGGGACTTCTTTCGCCATTTTGTTAACAAAATCTGATAAATAAATAACATTTTTGAATTTTGTTGAATTTTGATTTGAAAACTATCTAGAATGATAGAAAATGGTCTAACTAAGAAAATAAATCCGAACACCAATATCTTTAATTCAGTCATTAACGCTGTACAGACGTTTAAAGAGTTGTACGTGACGTCACAATGTAGCGCTAAATATCGCGTGCAACACAAGACAATAATTATATTATTGCGCGCTGTACAATTGCGTTTGTGTAGCAAGCAAGGGGGTTCGTAACCATTTTTATCACATACCCGTGCCGATTTTGCGACTCCGTAAAAATGGTATTGCACGACCGTGCATATATTTTGACGTGACGTCATTAGCGTTATACAAACATAGTGTAAAGACGCGCTAAATGTTAGCGTTATACTATAGGTGCGTCAATGAAAAATGACTCTTTTTTTTACTTTAAACAGTCTTTATTTTGGGTGTGTGATAAATAGAATATTAAATTCGTGTAAGTTCATTACTGAATTTATTGAACTCGTCGAATATAATAATAATACGCTCGCCAGAGGCTCGTAAAATATAATATTATTCAACTCGTGCAATAAATTCAGTATTGAACTTACACTCATTCAATATCCTCTATTTCTTTGATAATGAAATTAAATAAAAAGGTTATTTTTTCGTTTTTCGTGAAATATAGTATTTATTTTCACTCAACATGATAAAATGCCACATATGTTCACTCGCCGTCCCGGCTCGTGAAAATAAGTTGCCATTTTATCATGTTTCGTGAAAATATATTCATATTTCACTCAAAACGAAAAAATATCCTCTTAATATAATAAATGCAGTGATATTTTTTTTTTTTCAAAAAATATAGGGCTCTAAAATTTTACATTTTTTTCTTTCTTTTATATCTCAATGATTTCAATGATAGTTAAAGGTGTATTTTCATCTCATAAAATATTGCGACGCGAGCATGGTGCTGTACGTATGTTAGTTACTTCTAGCTTATTTATCTAAATGGTTTGTTGTCTTAATACTATTTTTAGGTGTTTTTTTTTGTTTATTTCAATTTCAATGTTGTACTCACTAGACGGCCTATCAAAATGGGCGGGGGGGAAAACGGTAGCGGACTTATTTTTAATCAAGGCTGATGTTTTATGTTGTTCTTTGTGTTGTTCTATGATCTCGAGTGATGATTGTTGAAGTTGAAATTCAGACGAAGACACAAAGTCCCTTGTCTCTCAATGGTTGATGACTGTGACTAAAAAATAAATGTCACCAGCTGGAGACTCGTACTTTAACACAATAATTACACCCTCGATAAACAGTTTAAAATAATTTATTTAAGTAACAATTATATTAAGAATTAAAGGTGCAACAATTTATCAATAAATATTTAAAGTTTGACTACTACGCGGACTGACTCAGACCTCGAAATAAAAGGATTTAACTCAATACAGGATTGGAGCAGTACCTCTAGACGCTTGCAGAAATCATGATCACAAAATAGACAAATATCGTTTTTTTCGCCGATTTTTACATTTTCATTCATTTATCATTATATAAATCGGTGTGGAAAAGATGAATTAGACTATTAAAGTTCATTCCGTTGGGTAAAAAGGCAAGATTTTAGCATTTTATGATTCAAGCGCCTTGCCCGGTATATACCGGAATACGGTATTTAGTGTTGTGCTCCAATCCTTAGTCTCACTCGAAATAAAAACAGAGTCCCAAAAAGCTGGACAATAATAATTTACGTAAAGATTTAAACTATTTAAATGTGATATAATTTGATTAACTTTACGAAATTAATTACTTAAGTTAATTTTCTAAGAGAAATGAGACAATGCTTGTGCTCAGAAGACGACTGCTCTGAACTGACTTTTGGGCGTTCCGAGCCGATAGCGCGCATGTGCAGTCACCGTATCCGAGCCGGTGCTGTAAAAGAGCCGGAGATGAGCCGATAAACATGTACAATGCATGTAAGGTAGCGTAGCCGGTGTAACGTTGTAAAACTGACCCTATAAAAATGACCCCCGGTCAATATTTTATATAAAATAATGACCCCCGGTCATAATATTATGACCGGGCAGTCATAATATTATAACTCCCCTACACGTAGAAAAATGACCCTCGCATAGAAAATTGACCCCCTATAGAATAATGCCCCCCCCCCAACCCCCAACCCAAACTATAAAGCAAAGAAACACTCTCAATATGATTATCTCAGATGAGAAATATGGTAATGTAAATTTTTCCGTGCGTGTGTCCATGCGACCGTGCAATGATTCGACCTACTATTGGACAAAATTGTTTCAAACTCTCGAGGATAGCTACTATAATCGAAGCCCAGCCTCAGTCTGCATTTTTATACAAATGACAACGGCTAGGGATATGTTATTCGACTGCAGTCCTTGTTTGTTCTTATTAGCTCGTCTAAACGAAGTATATGGAGAGCTGTCCTACTCGCTGACGTCGGCGTCCGCGTCCAGATTTAAAATAAACGTTTTGTTGCAATAAAATATTTTTCACTTTAACTTTTCATTTCTTAAGACTTCAAATATATGTTCCTTATCATCAACCACAAGCTTCACAACTCTAGTTCCAATATTTAGATTTATCTCCCCTTAAACTTAGAATTTTCCTTAAAAAATATTATTTTTTACTGTTACTTCTTTATAATAAGGTTACTTCTTTATTAATAAGGGATAAACTTCATACTTCAAATATATGTTCCTTATCATCAACCACATCTTAAAAATAACAAGGTTCATAACCTAGCACCAATATTTCAAGAATTATCTCGCCATGAATTTAGATTTTTTTTACTTAAAAAGTGATTTTTTTTAAAAATATAACTTCTTTAGTTTTTAAGGTATCTAGATCTACTTCAAACTTCAAAATCATATCCCTTATCATCAACCACATATTATGTGACAATGGTCATAACTCTTTAAGCAATATTTTAGATTTATCTCCCCTTAAACGGAACATTTTCTTTAAGAAATATTATAACTTCTTTATTTTAAGGTATCTACTTCAATCTTCAAATATATATTTCTTATCATTACCCACATGGTGTGTGACAAGGTTCTTAACTCTAGCGTGACTATTTCCTGAATTATCCCCCTTTAACTTGAAATTTATATTAACAAATGGTATCTTTTACTATAACTTTTTTCATATGGATAAGAGTTACAAAACGCAAGCTCCTGTTTCTCAGAATTATCTCCATTTCATTTTTTGAACTTAGAATTTAATTGTAAATTGATTTTTTTAGTATTATCTTTGTTATTTTAAATGGTATCTACCCTAGACTTAATTTTTAAATCAAAGCACAGATGGCGCTGAATTTGCATGGGTCTCAGAATGTCAGAAAGGTGAAGGTTGTGAGATTATACATGTAAACCAATTTGTTTTTGAATAGTGCCACCAATGCTGTTTGCAGTGTTGTAACTGTAGTAAATTGGCTATAAGGCTAATAGCAATGTTTATTACCCTTCCAGATTTTTTCCGTCGTTTTGATTGGATATTGATCACCCGAAAGAAATTGATATAACCGAGCCAGACGGGTAATATACACACTAAATTTCCCCGTTGGGTACGCCCAACGTTGTATACAACATGCGCTGAGGTGATGCGCGTACGGTTCGATTTTACGCGGTTGTAAATTCCGATTTAAAAGCACTTTTTTAACTGTCAATGATAAATATTTACCAAAGTAGAGTACATGTAATGATACATATTACCATCAGTATTGAAAACAAATATGACTTTGTGAAAGCTTGATATTAATTATTCAATAGACTATTCCTTTCTTCTTGTTTACATTCGTTAGGTACGGGAAAAATACGTCATGTATTTATGTGATGTCATGTTGTGACGTCATGTTGTGACGAAGAGGTACCCTAAAGGGAATCTTATTTCGACGTTTCATTTGAAACAGCAATGATTTTTTTAAAAATCATATAAACTCGGCAGGGGAAGGTTAATAAAATTATTATTTTGGTTTTGGAGTGATATATGTGGATATATTACCTGCCAAGATAAAATATATAAAATCTTAACAGGTAATATATCCACATGTATCACTCCAAAACCAAAATAACATATATTATTTGGCTTAACAATAATACAGTCAACTCACGTTTTTTCTCTCTTCTTTCTTTTGTTTTTAAATTGTTAAAGCCAAATAAACATTGCTATTAGCCAATTTGCTACAGTTACAACACTATCCCTAACATGCATTGTACATGTTTATCGGCTCATCTGCGGCTCTTTTACATGTACTGCGCATGAGCACCGGCTCGGAGACGGTGACTGCACATGCGCGCTATCGGCTCGGAACGCCCAAAGTCAGTTCAGAGCAGTATAAAATATTGACTGGGGGTCATTATTCTATGGGGTCACTTTACAACGTTACACCGGACAGAGCCGATGCACATGCGCAGTGTAAATAAAACAGCCGGTAATACGATCCGCATAATAATACAAATCCGACTATTAAACTATGACCGAGCTTAAATTAACGCACGCGCAAACAATACATTTGAAGACGAAAATGAAAGATAAAAAAATTCTTGTTGATAATGCTAGAAGAACAATGTTTTCTGTGATCAAAAAGTCCCGTAAATTATGTTTACCCATTTCTTTGCAACTACATTTATTTAACTCTATGGTTGTTATGGAAGTGAAGTTTGGGGATTCGAACAAGTTCAAATTCTAGAGAAATTTCAGTTGTTTTTTGTATTTTATTTTGAATTAAAAGCTTCTACAACTAATTGTATGGTTTATGGTGAGTTAGGCATACATTTTGTATTTCCATTAGTCTTACAAGTGCAAGCAAGAGTTTTGTGTTACTGGAGTAAAATTAATTATGCTAAGGAATAATAAGATATGTAAACTTCTTATAAAAGAATGTTGTCTTGTCCTCTAGGTATATATTGTTTAAAATCTTAATGGATAAATTTTGTGAAAGAAACACATAGTAATATTGGCATGCCAGAATATTTTCATTTACAGAAGGTAGATGAATATTAATCACTTTAAAAATATTTGTGAAGCTTAGACTACATGATCAATTTTTACAAGATTAGCATAGTATTATTGATACATCCTCTAAAGTGTTTAGTGAAATTAGTGTACGTACATATAAAATACTCATTGTTTTGAAAAATATCTAGATGTTCTTCCTTTTGACATAGGCAAATAATTTTGTAAATTTAGAACAATGAATCACCTATTACCAAATTGGAAAAGGCAGACATTTGGCAATTGATCATAATAATAGGCTCTCGTATCAAGCTATTGGTGATGAATTTCACTACTTCTTTTGAATTTCGTAGTTTAATGACATAATACGTAAATCTCTTCTTCCCAGGTTTTATATTCATACCCAATATTTTAAACTTGACAGATTAATGAATTAGTTTTGATAAAAAGATTCTACTAAAAATTATCTTTTATTTTGTAAAAACATTATGTTAAATTAGATGATTAATACTTCTCATTCTCCACTAATGTAAAATACATGTTGTATTGAATTCAGTAAGCTGAATCACCCTTTATTGCTTATTTAGCTAGTCATAATTGTATTCTTTTATTGTGATATTAGTGATTTTGACTGTTATTGTTCTGTTTGTTTGTTATACACCAGTTGCATATTTATATGCCTTGGTTTAATAAAAAAATTAAACTAAATCTTGACATGAAATTAGCAAAAATACCATTCATTCCACGCGATGACAGTCATAAAGCAGCGGTGTTTAAAAAAAGGTTCAATGAATACTTTCTATAGATAATATTAATGTCTCAAGTTAAACGTTTCATGTATACAAAAAAATAAGATCGAAAAATAATTCCATAAAAATAACCGTAATTGATGTCGCAGAAATTGTATAATTAGAGTATTGCCCATAGAAAAAAAAATGAAACCTCAGATGTCACAATATCTTGGTCAATCTGCCCTGAATTTAGTGAGTTTTGTATATTTTATATTTAAATAGTGCAGAAAATAGAAGAATTTTTAAAGTATAACCGTGTATGGCCACACCAATAGACCTGGGGACTGGATTGGACCCTCAGAGCTCATGCAGGTCCAGGACAAAGCAGCGCAGGAACCCATGCAGTCCAGGGACACCAGCACAAGGAACCCACGCAGTTCCAGGGACAACAGCCGTATGAACCGTACAGGGTCCCGCAAAGCCACAAACACAGAAACCAAAATGGGTTGCCCCGGTAGGGCCGGTGTGTTAAAAAAAAAAGTGGAAGGAGAAAATTTGTCCCTCCCATTCAACAGTAAGTTTTTACATATTATTAAAAAAAAAAAAAATATTTAAAGTATTCAGTAAAATAATGATGATGATGATGATGATGGATAATAAATTAATCATATTTTTTTTTTTTACTTTTTTTTTTTTTTTTTTTTTCAGATTTCAGACAGACAGATTTGATCATTTAGAAGCAGCGATTAGGGGGAGACCAAAACAATCCTTACCGGAAGAAAACTGGGAAAGAAATTAAATTATTAAGGAGTAATTAGCAGTATCAACCATATGGTTGATGCTTTACAGGTGATGAAATGAAAAATACCCAGAAAAGGATGAGAGTGCTGGAAGCGATTTAAAGGCGATAAAAAAATAATTAATTGTTTTCAAATCACCTGTAAAGGATCAGCTGTATATTTAATACTTTTCATGTACATATTTTATGAGCCAGCGTCACGACAAACCCAACATATG
>NW_026857978.1:0-10103 GCF_026571515.1 Ruditapes philippinarum
ATCTGGTTCTGATAATTCAATGCTCAGGGAAACTGAAAAGACAAAACGAAGTTTAGAGGTATTAAAGAAAAAGCGAAAAGAGCTTAAACGCCAACTTGAGAGTATATATAAAGATACATATCAAGCGGAAAGACGATCACCAGAGAGAAGATATACTCAGCCGTTAAACTACTCTCCATCTTATCTTCATTTAGATCATTCGAAATCTCAAAGATATGTTGACAACAGAACTGGACGAAAATTGACTAATACAAGCTCTTTCAGATGCATTTCTACACAACCCGAATTACCTTTAACAAGAAGTATTGTCAAAAATAAGCAAAGGGGATATATGACGACATGTAATCCGCTTTTACCATATCACCTGCAACGAAGAGACTCATTAAGAAATAAAATGACACGCGAAAGAATAATAAGTGAGCCTACAGAAATTGAAATGAAAACATTTATTTATAAGCCTTTTATTAGTGGGTCACAAACTGTACAGGATACAGAAACAGACAAAGAATTGATGATGAATACATACTTTATGAATGAAAAAACGACGATAATAAGACAAAGTACAGTATAGTGCATAAATAGAAAAAAATCAGTTTTTTTCTATATATAAATAAGGGATTTTTGTTTCATCGAGTATCAAGAAAATAGATATTTCACGATTGATGGCAAATCTGTAGTCACGAGTGAAATGTTATACATTCCTTACTACGAGATGAAAATGAATTCGGTATAAACAGATAAACTTGATCATGAATATTCTGATAATTGATTACTTTTTTCTCATTTTCGATCTACGATATGAAAAAATAATCCACTTTATATTTAATTTAGTGTATTTGCTGAATTTAAGAGAAAGTAGTCCGTCAAGATACCAGTTAGAATACGACAAATATGTTTTATTGCAGTGAAAATAACATTTTACATACGCAATACGGAAAATAAAAATATGTATTTGTTCTCATCAACAATTCTTAATATATCATTCATAAGTATATACTGACGTGTTTATATGGTGAAAAATTGATAACATCTTTTTAATGCTTTTCCTACAAGACAAATTAAAATATAATTAAAAGGCCTGCAAAAATTCAGACAGGAGTTAGTTCGATATTAATACACCCTTTGGTTTGTTATTTTGAGGATGTAAATCTTGTCTACAAAATAATACTAAGAATTTTAATACAAATGACATATGCCTTATGTCACGGTTCAGAACTGTTCACTATTTAGGGGAGAAGATGTGTAAGCGACCGGATAGCTCAGTCGGTAGAGCCGCGGTACTGTATTCCGAGGGTCCCGGGTTCGAGTCCCGGTCAGGCTGCACATTTTTCTCACCCTGTGACATTTGACGCAAACCAAGAGAAATATTCATATCAAAGTGCATAAAATAATTAATACAGTTCCGAAATACATAAACGATCAATGGAAAATGCATGATAATGAAACATAACGAATAACAATAATTACCTGTAAAGGATATAAAACAAACGCCTTGATAATAAAATAAATAAGAAGCAATTTCTGGCGCAAACCAAGAGAATTGTTTATATCAAAGTGCGAATGCGTGAGGTGTTTTTTTCGGGAAGTTTGTAAAAACGGAGGCTCGGCATGCAAATTATGACGAAATGAAATATAAGTTATTAGTTGTTATAATGAAAAGATGATGACATGGAATGATAAAGGAATGATATGGGATAATGGATTGTATATCGGACTGTAGAGAAACATAGATAACAGAAAAATACACGAGATATATACATGTATATACAAATACAAGGACAAAATGATGCATAAAACGATATTTGAAACAAATAACAAAACAGGAATATCGACCAAATGACACTTAGTTAATAAATCTTTCTTAAACTATGTCAAGTAGTTTTAACTTACAGTCAATATCAAATTGTTGCATTTTACCAGGATATGAAATGTAATTTATAGGTACAAAGTTCAAATAAATGTAATATGTTGTATGAATTCGAAATGTTTTGTTTCTCATAATTGTTAATTAAAAGTATAAAACATTTCAGTAAAAACAAACAAAATATTCCGTAATAAAATCATGCAATGTTTACATTAATATTATCGACATGAAAATACTGCCTTCTTTTCGTGACATCGAAAGAAAGTATTTGTGATAAAGACAAAAACACATATTTTTGACACCGGAAATAGTATTCCTGATACCGGAAACAAATATTCGTGATACGCGGAACAAATATTTATAATTCCTTAGGAAATATTCTTTAGTATTTCAATTATGAAAAAAGTATGATAAATCGGCTGTATCAAATTATTATTATCACTTCTCTTAAAACATAAAACAGATCTGAAGTACTTTTGGAATTGATATTTGTCTTTAATTTTTATTTTGGCTTTAATATAGCTAAGTGTTTTATAATATGAATAAAAATCACAAAAAGTACAACCATATAGACATGTACACATTTTGCTTCGTAAAGCGCGGGAAAAAAGACGCACGTGATTGGCGTGCAACGACTACGCGAACGCTGCGCATACAAAAATAATTCAAGTTTATACTCATTATTGCGGTGTAGCCTTTATGTATAATAGTAAAGTCATGATATTTTAATCGAGAAAAATGCCATAAAGAACAAAAAGCAACAATTTTTTTTAAATTTATATGCATAATGAACAGTTTACGGTGTATAATCATTGAATATGAGTCTCAATATAATTTTAGACTGGAAAAATCCAATTTAGCCATAGAATATTATACAACACCCAGTGAATATGATTTTATAAAAAGTTCTGTTGACTACTTTGGACCAATAAGATTGCAGCTATATTTAGATCGTATAATAAATAAAATTGTTAAATATTTATAACAAATAACCCAAAACAAAATGGCCGCTATCTTTTACAGTGGCAAACGTGTATTTGGTTCAATATTTTAGAAAACAATTCAAATAGATCAAATGTGCCAGCCTATAATAGCCCACCTTACGATGTTTTGTATACTATGCCATCGGGGGTAGCTCATATAATTTGATGATAAATTATTTCGATATGAATGTATGCAATGGATATTGCATTACTTTTCAAGCAGCCACGGTAGAATTTCCATCAAAAAGCTTTATATGATGAATTATCTTTGTCCATATCGGAAATAAAAATATGAAACATATTCCATGTATTCGTTGTTTTACATTAAATTGTATGACTTTTCGAGAGTATCAAATATTGCCGTGACATCCGATTTCTATTTATAGATCAAAAGCATTTTGAAATTTACCCTTATTCAACTTTGATAACGACAACATGTTTTGTCTTGATTTGTTTAAACAATAACTTGCATTCTAACAACCCATCCTTGATTTGCCATTGTGCCCTGTACAATTTGCGTTGATGTCCTGCTTGGCTACTTGCAGATGGTCCGATGTTGACGTGTTGTGTTGCGGTAAGGGTGCGTTTATTTAATGTCGCCTTTCCTAAAATGATAATACAGATAAAAATATTTTGAATGATTTCAAATAGTAAAGATAATTTAACGAAAATATTACCTACAGCAAAGCCATATTTTGGTCGCCGCGTGCGTTCTTTCTAAAAGGATCTTTTTTAATATTTTATGACAAGGATTTTTTTGATAATTTATGACAAAGGAAAAGATGACACAAGACTAAAATTACTAAAGTACAATAACATTAAATGATATATTATTTATTCAACATTTACTCTGTCACAATTGATTGATTCAAGATCAGTGCAAAATTGAATTTGTTAAGAATGTGTCCTTTAAATCACGTTTCAATGTTGCAATACCATCATGCATGCGGGGAAATTACTGCATTCATGTTTTAAGGCACTTACAACTAAATAATAACGCTGAAACGATTTTATGGCCTAATAAAAATCAAAATTGACGAAATAATTAAATCGGATGTGGTTAGATTGATTGCCAAAATACAAAGCTCAAATACTACATGTCCCAAAATCCTGGGTCTGAAGTAAATTTAAAGATCTTTATCAAATAATGTTTTTGTGTCTTGTTTAGAAATTGTGTAATTGATATTTTATATTACATGTAACGTAATAAATATTTTGAAACATGCATTTGAATTGTCTATCAGATAGAATGTTTGACAATAATACAAAATAAAATTACGGACCATAATTATCAAAGTGAGATTTATTATCAGACTAGAACAAATTGTTAGCTAATTAATATTGCTATAATTGTATTTCATCATAATATAGCTGCAGCTTATTTGATTGTACACATACGAATGATAATCTACTGTTTTTCCCGTATTACGTAACCCATTACTTCATATAGAGGTCTTTTCATGCCTTTTTATCCCCCTTTTGAGGCCTCTAAAATGCCCTATTTAGACCAAAACACCTGTTTTTGTTTGAGAAATGTTGTTACAAGGGATCATGTTTCGGCACCAACCCCTATCAAAAAGATATATCATTGGGGTGCTAGAGGGGGGTGTGCCCCCTTCGCCAACGCTGAAAAACCTTTGACTCTATCTCAATTCATTGAGAAGTTGTAGCACTTTGAAATCAGTTAAAAAAGAAAACGCAATATAGTGATTTTTGGCATTTTGAAATGTGCCCTCGTTGCCATGGTATGAGGAAGTTTGGAACACCGTTACAAAGGCTATGGTCAAGTCACTATTGTGCAAAGTTTGAAAGTATTGAAGCCTTTCTATAATTTCATAAAAATTTGAACTTGTAACAGGAGACTTGTCAATAACAGCCATTTTTCACAACATGATCATGTAGTAATAGTTCAACAAAAAGGTTTAAATATGAAAAGTAAGATCAACAAGGAAGGGCGGCATTCAGTGAACGCATGTCCTTGGCTTATTTTTGAAAATGTGTTTTACGAAAACAAACTAAACATCATTTAGTAGAATTAAGACCTTGAAATGACATATTGGTTGAATTAACAACAAATATCGAAATATAAAAGTGGTTTGATTCTGATCAATTCAACGCTGCACACACTGAAATTCAACGACATTATAATGAAAAAGATCACATTTTGTAAGAAAAACAACAACAAAAGACCCACATAAAAAAGCAACCAAACAAAAAACAACAAAAAATGAAAACAACAACAACAAACCTAAAAAAGCAAACAAACAAAAAAATACACACAAGGGCGTGCACAAACACATGCTAACGACTCTTTGGAGTTACAACTTGGATAATGTATGTCAATTTATAAAATAAACCAAACATTTCACACCATTATGTAAATTATCACATAAATTGTTATTTTTCACTCAAAAATGTGCTGAAAAAAAGAAAAATAATAATAATAAAATGAATAATTTCCTGATATCTGTTTCACTTTTTGTTTTTGTTTCTCGAAATATTTTACATTTAATATGTTTTTTTAATGAAGATAAATTTATTGCATTGAACATAGAAGATTGACCGCCATATGAACACATCTGCGGATGTTTCAAAATTCTAAATTTTACCAGTTCATGTTAAATGTTGAATTCTGCTTAAGCCGGTGCTAGGGGGCGTGGACGGTAACTTGCACTTTCCAGTACCGTCCATGAACAGGCTCAATCAAACCGAGCCTGCAACATTTTCAATTTTGCCGTGTTGGGCTTTCTTTAGGGATTCTGTATTTATCTATTTCAAGTCTGGAACATCTATGTATGTTTACGATTTTAACTAACTTAATTTTTCATCATGTGTATAATAATACATGTATTCAACTATGTTATATTTCAAACAGAATAGCTGTAAAATCCTTATTCTGCAGTATTCGACAGATTTTATCGGGTGACGAAAATGAAAATCTGGCGGGAATACTTATTTTATCTTGAGGCTTTATTCTTTTAAACGTGTTTGTGACGAATCAAGGTGATATATACCTAGTATTATATAGTTTTATAATGCCAAAAGTCTTCAGTTCATTGTACATGTATTATCGGAACAAAAGGAAGAATTGATTGAAACTGTTCCATGCATGCAATAGCAATGTTGTAATTGCTATATTTTCAAATCTGAGACTAATTTAAACCTGACTACCTCCAGACAAGTTAAAATATTTCAAAAATTAAACTTGAGAAAAATGTACCAAGATTGTAAGAAAAGTAATTAGATTCAAGATTCAAGTGTTTATTTATATTAACTGCGTTACAAACTTTGCGTTTTTGGTCCTTCGGGATCATTGATGCCAGCACAATTAAGTGTTGAGAATTGAGTACCGCTCAAGCCGGTGCTAGGGGGCGTGAGGGACGTATTCATTATCACTCATGTACAGATTCAATCAAACCGAGTCTGTAGTTCTCTTGTAATTTTGTTGTGATTAATACTTAAGAGTGATCACTTTGTTTCCAGATTTTTATACTTCACAACAGCAGGTGTCAAGTGCTGTGTGGCAGCTGTAAAAAGTTGCCCCCTACTTCACTTCAGTGTTGTTATATTTTTCTGGTCCCTCGGGATCATTGATGCCAGCACTATTAAATGTTGAGAATTGAGTACCGCTCAAGTCAGTGCTAGGGAGCGTGAGGGATGTTGCACGTATTCATTATCCCTCATGTACAGACTCAATCAAACCGAGTCTGTAGTTCTCTTGTAATTTTGTTGTGATTAATGCTTCAAAGGGATCACTTTGTTTCCAGATTTTTATACTTCACAACAGCAGGTGTCAAGTGCTGTGTGGCAGCTGTAAAAAGTTGCCCCGTACTTCACTTCAGTGTTGTTATATTTTTCTGGTCCTTCGGGATCATTGATGCCAGCACTATTAAGTGTTGAAAATTAAGGACTGCTCAAGCGGATGCTAGGGGGCGTGAGGGATGTTGCACGTATTCATTATCCCTCATGTCCAGACTCAATCAAACCGAGTCTGCAGTTCTCTTGTTGTTTAGTTGTGATTAATGCTTCCGAGGGATCACTTTGTTTCCAGAGTTTTATTTTGATCTCGTTTTGGTTATTAACGTGGATTGTATGTGCCGTTTGCAATGTGAAGACTTATATCTTTGTTCCCTTCTCAATATTTTACATTAAGATACGTTTTCAAAATATTCATAAATATTTGCCTGAATCTGGAGGCATGCTGCTTTAATGCCAGAAATTAAGTCATTGAACTAATTGACTCTTGTTTATTCTCAGATTTAATTTGTGCCATTAAACATATTATATTATTGTCTTGTACTAATTTTATTTGTATATTACTAGTTAATGTAATTTTAAACGATAATATTCTTTTAAATTCTGTCAAAATTTATTTTCTGAAATCTAGAACTCCTCGAGTCGGATGTGTCGCCATGTGAACAGTATAGTTGTCACTTAGGCATTTTCTTCTTAAATATAGGATATTTATAAACACTGCTCTTGCAATGTACATGTACAGGGTATGATCAAAAAGTCGTCGGCCAGATTTACTTCTAGCCACTACACTGAATACACACAATACGTCGATACCGATATCTTATTGAAGATAACTGACCGAGTTACACGCGGTTTATTCTTTTTGTTTTTATTTTTGTCACAGATAAAGTAATATAATAGAATAGTGATAAACAGAATCCCTAAAGAAAGCCAAACACGCCAACATTGTAAAATGTTGCAGGCTCGGTTTGATTGAGCCTGTTCATGGACGGTACTGGAAAGTGCAAGTTACCGTCCACGCCCCCTAGCACCGGCTTAAGCATTTAAACACAGAAATGGTGAAATTTTGAATTAAGAACTATCCGCAGATGTGTTCATACGGCGGTTATTATGGAACCTTCAATGTGACACAGTAGTGTCATTTCATGAGAGCGGCGTATGGTCCCCAAGTAAAAAGAATGCGTGTGCCCTAAACGAGAAAATAATGGGCGGAAGTAAATAAAATGGAATTTTGAAAGGGGATCTGAGGTTATGAAGCCTGCATATCACAGACAAGACGTCAAATGACAAATTTAAAAATCAGGCAATATATCCTAAGGGTGATTATACAGTATTCAAGTAGGAATCCTGGAACTACCCAAGTTGAAAAAAGCCAAATACAAGAAACTAAAAATACCATCTAAAATCTACACACAACAATAATGTCGTGCCGAACATAAAACACACTTTGATGAGTAGAGGGGTGAGTCATTTAGTCCAAATGGAGAAAGTTGAAATCAGAGCCGTCATTATGTCCCTCTGTAAGAAAGGGATGTCCCCCAAGGAAATACATGAGGAGTCCCCTTGCTATAGCACTGTGAAAAATGGGCTGCTAATTTAAGAGGGAAAGGGAGAGCATTGGAGATGATGAGTGGCCTTGGCGGCCAAAAGAGGCCATCAACGATGAAACTGCCGAAGCTGTGCACGATCTAGTCATGTGCGACAGAAGGGGAGTCTTACGAAGCATTGCTAGGGAAGTAGGTATAAGCTTTGGTTCAGTTCAGGCAATTCTGACTGACATCTATGGCATGTCAAAGGTTTCTATTAGATGGGTCCCATGACAGTTGACTGGCAATGAGTTTCGAAATAGGCTTGAAATTTCAAGATAATTTTTGAACCTGATGTTATCTACCGGATCGTAACTCAGGATGAAACATGGGTCCATCACTTCGATCCAGAATCCAAAAAAACAGAGCATGCAGTGGAAGCACCCTGGCTCATCCCCTCTGAAGAAATTCAAGAGGGAGCCATCAGCAAGGAAGATGATTACTTCAAATTTTTGGGATAGCCAGAGGATAATCATTGAGTTGATAATCATCTTGAGCACGGTCGTACCATAAAAGGTTCGTACTATGCAGACGAATTGAAACGTCTGTATCAAGAAATCACGCGTAAAATGAGAGGTAAACTGACTCAAAGCGTTCTGCGCCTGCACGACAAAGCGCCAGCTCACACATCCCAAGTTGCAATGGCTGCTGCAACTGACTGCGGCTTTGAAATTCTTCACCATCCCCCATACTCTCCGGAGTTGGCTCCCTCTGACTTTTAGACTTCTACCTGTTTCCGAAACTGAAAACCAAGCTTCGTGGCAATTTTGGAAGCAATGAAGGTGTCATAGAGGCGGTTCTTTGAGGATCAAAATAGAGATTTCTATTTTGAAGGGTTAAACAAGTTGGTGCACAGGTGGGCAAAGTGCATTGGTGTAGAGCGTGATTATATTGAAAAGTAAGACAATTAGTTGGGTTCTCT
Organism: Ruditapes philippinarum; assembly: GCF_026571515.1. Classification (NCBI taxonomy): domain Eukaryota; kingdom Metazoa; phylum Mollusca; class Bivalvia; order Venerida; family Veneridae; genus Ruditapes; species Ruditapes philippinarum. The sequence continues at coordinate 9,112 of NW_026857978.1, forward strand.
GACTTCCGGAAGTACATCTGGCCAAGAACGTTTTGATCAATTGTCGTACTTATAACTTCAGTGGCATAACTGATTGTAACAATGTTACATCAGGATTAATAAAACTGTTCTTTAATCAAATATGAAAATACTATGAAAACATTTTACATTGACAGATCAAATGGAGGACTCTGGTGATGGATTCTTAAGCACTGCAATTCAGGTCAAGGAAAAAAGCCTACATACCAAATTTGGAGTCAATCAAACTTAAAATGACCGAGTACAAGTGCTTGTGCTCTGCACTTGTTTCAATGAGATCTATCATCCTATGACGTTTTAAGCCAATATATTTCAAAGTGTAGGAGAATTGGCCCGGAAATAAAAAGTATTTTAATTAACAAAGAGCAATAACTCAAAAATTATGAAGTACAGTGTACCGGTTCTTGTGCATTGTATTGTACTTCTTCTCAATAAGATCTATCATCCTATGAATTTTGAATTTCATAGCTTTTATACTTTAGGAGAAATGACCCGGACAAAAATAAACAATTATTGTGCATTGTCATTATCAGAAGCATGCATATCAAATTTGGAGTCAATCCGACTTATAGTGACTGACTTATGCTCCGGACAAGCGTAAAGGGACGCCGCCGCCGACTGCGACAACGATGACAACGCCAACCCCGTCGACAAAAGTAACCCCTATTTGTCGCCTTTTTCAATGCGACACAAAACGTTTTTAAGTGCACATTTTTCCTTTAAATCGCAGACAAAAGTTATATCTGAATAAAATCCAAGATAATTAAAATTCCTCTATTTGCCTGTGTTACTAGAAGATATCATATTCAGAATGAGTAATATACAAAGGGAATAGTATTTTCATTTTTTACAACTCTTTTCTCGTAGAAATCTAAAATAGCACCAGAACAAGACTACTTACGACTCTATTGTAGTGGAAATATCACGTGGATTTGAGTGTGACTGGGATTGCGTTGGAGGACCTCATTGAATTT
>NW_026857979.1:0-41814 GCF_026571515.1 Ruditapes philippinarum
TCTTCATATTTGGCATGGAGGTTAGTCATGATTAGTAGATGACCCCTATTGATTTTGAGGTCACCAGGTCAAAGGTCAAGGTCACAGGGGCCTTGACTTCAAAAAGCTTGTCCCGCCCAATAACTTAAGATTCCTTTGACCTACAGTCGTCATATTTGGCATGGAGGTTAGTCATGATAAGTAGATGACCCCTATTGATTTTGAAGGTCACCAGGTCAAAGGTCAAGGTCACAGGGACTTTGACTTCAAAAACTTTGTCTGCCCAATAACTTTAGATTCCTTTGACCCACAGTCTTCATATTTGACATGGATGTTGATCATGATTAGTAGATGACCCCTTTTGATTTTGAGGTCACTGGATCAAAGGTCAAGGTCATAGGGACTTTGACTTCAAAAGTTTGTCCACCCATTAACTTAAGATTCCTTTGACCCACAGTCTTCATATTTGGTATGGATGTTGATCATGACTATAAGGTGACCCCTATTGATTTTGAAGTCACTGGGTCAAAGGTCAAGGTCACAGGGACCTTGACAAAAAAAAGCTTTTCTTCTCAATTGCTAAAGAATGTCCTGTCCGCAATGTATTTATTTTGACATTTTCACATTTGAAGCATGTAGAATACATAACTTAGCAATGCACTGGCTTAGTAACCTCAGATTTGGCAGGGAGGTTGTCCTTGAGCTCTAAATGGCCACTGTTGATTCTGACAAAGTGGTATGCGGGGGTATTCACGCCATGATAGTGGCAGTTCTAGTTTTATATAGTTATATTGGTCAAAATTCTGATAATTAAACAAGTTTTCATCACATTGCCTACTTATCTGTAAACAGGTGGTATTAGTGGAAAACCCTTTAACATGCCTCACGTGTAAGTATTTTTGCGCATGCGCGCAAGGACGGAATCCCCCAGAGAAAACAAGGTCACGTTTTGACAACGCACAGGTGAAAGTGATTTAAAATGAGAATTTTTATACTTACTGCCGAACTGACACTTAGATTTTGTCTCGTGTATGTATCTGCTTGATTTGAAATGATTTTTTGAAGAATGCAAGTAAAAATCAAGCGTTTAAATGAAAAATACGGGTACTGCTTCTGTACGGGAACTGCTCGCATGCCAGTACATGTAAACATAACAAACAAGCTTGGCGATTTTCTTTGAGAACTTGTAAATGTTTACTTTATTTTGCCGGATTATTTAATAAGTGAACAAATTGTTTAGTTTAAAAAATAAGACGCATGATGTTTGTGTAGCTTGTGTTTGATTGCCGATTTGACTTTTGTTTGATTGAAATTATCGTGTACTTTTGACAATTCAAGACAAAAAGTGCAGTTAATTAAGTTTATGTGATTCTAAGGGATTTTTTGGATCGATGTTTAAATTAAAGGTAAGAATTTTATCGTGTTAGGCCTACATTCTGTTGTATCTTTTATCCGAGTCGAAAGAAAAAATGGCCGCCATTTACAAATTCTAAGTTTCAGGGGCGGAGGAATTTGTTGTCTAAAATTATTTCTTTGAACAAAAGTCCCCTTTTTTACGAAATTCGCTGTTTAAAAGTAGATTATTTTGTTATTTTGACAGATTTTATGTGTTTCATGATAAATAGAAAAACATGCTACTGTCTTTTGATATCAATTTTATCAGGCTCGGCTGATATAGGCAGAAAGGACTCGGCAAGCCTCGCCCTTTCTAGCCCATATCAGCCTCTGAATGAAACGCCTTTTCCCCACCCCAGCATAATTTACGCCGAACAAATCAACAAAACAACGGATCAAAATAATTTATCGGGCCATTTCGATAAACAATACATAAATGCATCAAATACCACCGATAACTTTTTGAAATTGCGTAGCTATTTTAGTGATTATTTCCCTCGATCTGAGTTTGTCGCCGACTCCATTTCGTGACGTCACTGGATTTTGATTCGAGGAGAATAATATCTATTAAAATTATTTTTAATAAGTTCCAAAAAAATAACAGGTATCCTGGTTGTACTATCTACTGGGAGTGTAAGGCTTATTAGGCCCACCATCATATAATACAGAAAAAATCTAGGATAAAATAAGTATTACTGAAAAAGCTGCCATTTTTTGATAAATATACAGTACAGCTCAAGCAATTTTTCCAAAGTCCGCCGATCCCCGCGATTTGTTTACGGGTGGACTGTCACCGCGATGTCCCTGCGATAGTTGTGACTTTCCGCTCGTCAACTTGATCGGGGGAAGTTTGCGCTGTGGGACATTGTCACCGTGGATCACTGTGAAATATTGCAGCGATATTTCGCTCTCTCGGGTGACTATTAGTTTATTTATAACACGGGGACATTTATTACTATTACTGTATGTCTGTAAAATATAATGAACTCAAACACATTTTTTATAGAAGAAAATCTTTATGTTATGTATTTAAACGACGTTACATCTGTCATATGCAAATAATTACAAAATTTAATGATTTGCGTGTGAAATTAAAACCCTAATATGTAGTAACTTTTATTTCTTTGATCCATTTAAACGATTTTTTCTGTTAAATTTACGTGTGTTAATTACCTTCCCTCCAAATATTGACGAGAACTTAAGTTTAAGTGGGTCATAGCATATAATACACACAAATTTACTTTTGAACTAAACATTTCTCTATTTGAAATATTTAATGTCGCATTAACAGTTATGATCTGAAAATAAGATGTTACAAATATGTTTATTTCATCATGATCACAGATCTAAATTTTTAGATAGCACATACCGTGGACTTCTGTAGTTGTATAATAAGTAATGAGATAGATTCTAATTTATTTCTATGGCACTGACACCTCACTATTATGGAGAAGTAATTCTCGACTTCTTAATTGCATTTTCCCATCACAGTCGTATTTAACGCCAAAAAAATTGTGGCTTTTGATCAGATTTCGTAATGGCATCTTGCAAAGTTTACGTAAAAACATATGTTAAGGAAATGTTTGTTAAACTATAATAATATATAATTACGTACATGAACTAGTCCACGGCTGCCTTATTAGGTGTATTTGCTAATTGCTTAATTTTTGTAGGTGTAAATTGCTTTATTAAGCGGTCTTGAACAAAGAATAAATAAATTAGTTCCTTGATTGGATTTAACTCATTCTAAAGATTTGCCGGCTATTAAATGTACATGTATATTATATAATATGTGGCATTTATTGTTTCAAGTATGTATATTTCTAAAAAAAAACTTTTTAAGTGTTCTAGCAGCTATCGTTTCAACTTTTTACACAGAAACATCAAAGCATTTAATTTTCTTGAAATTGTTGACCGATTTCTTTAAATATTTTGTTATTTACAGTTTTCTTGAAACTTTTCTCATTGAACTGTTTTGTGATGTGATTTTCCCCGGTAAATGTACATTAATATCGCGGAGCTAACTAAATAATTTTATTGAATGATTAAAATCATCAGTCACATTGTAAGTCTTTTTGATTTTTTAAAAGAAGACTACATTGTACATTTACATGAACATTTATGTGTATATGCAAATTAATCACTGCAAATCTCTGTGATTTTCCACCGCGGATTGCAGGGTTTTTTTTACTACCCGTCCGTGGTGATTTGTCGCCGTGGGATACTACAGTATGTCCCCCGCGATTTTCTGTTCGCCGTTAAAAGTGTCCGCGGTGACTTGAGTGGAAAGAGGAAAAATTGCTTGAGCTGTACTGTATAGATTATCCAAAAGTAATTTTTACTATAGATAAAAATAAAAATGTGAATAACCTCATATATGATAATGAGTGGTAGCCATTTTTGTTTTTAGGTACTTAATACCAGGAATGACTTTTAAACAGTCAATAAAAGTTATAAACATATGTAAATGGTCCATAACTGCTAATAATACTTAAGTTCTATTTAATATTTATCAATTATCACACAGTAAAAGGGTAATAATTTGATAAGCATTTGCACACACATTCAAAATGTCATGCTGGGTCCATATCTTTAGCAATACTACTGGTTTTTATGGGTAAAACACATTTATGTGAATAAGGTTATTAAAACTTTGGATTTTCTTTAAAAAATGCCATATTTTGTATGAAATTAATGTGAAGAACACTTGCATACAAAAGAAATTTTTTATGTAAGTATTATTAGCAATATCTGGACATTCCTGGTACAGAGTACCTCCCAGTATAAAGTTAGTACCTTGAGGATATGTATTAAACTGTTATACAAATTATTCTATGTAAATAGATTTAAACATCTTAATGTAAAACCTTTTTAACAAATTACTTTTATAAATAAAATTTGAAAGGGAAACCCCAAAGAAGAACGGTAAATCTTTGAAATAGTACTTTCGTTTTAAAAAAAAATATTTGAGTACTCTTTTTGATATGGCCAAGCAAATAAATTCATCTATGTCGTAAGAAAGAAATTAGTCATTTGCTCTTTTACTTGCAAACTTGTTATTTTTGGAACTTGTTAAAAATGATTTTGATAAATATTATTCTCCTCGAATCAACGTCCAGTGACGTCCCAAAATGGAGTCGGCTACAAACTCAGATCGTGGGAAATAATCAGAAAATGTTGAATTATTCCTACATAGCTACAGTATGCGATTAAAAAAAGTTATCGGTGGTATTTGATGCATTAATGTATTGTTTATCGAAATGGCCCGATAAATTATTTTGATCCGTTGTTTTGTTGATTTGTTCGGCGTAAATTATGCTGGGGTGGGGAAAAGGCGTTTTCATTCCTTGTGTTTATTATACCCCGCACAAACAAAGTTGTAAGGGGGGTATACTGGAATCAGCTTGTCTGTCCGTCGTTTTTTCTTCTTGTCCGCCCAATAACTAAAGATTCCTTTGACCCACAGTCTTCATATTTGGTATGGAGGTTAGTCATGATAAGTAAATGACCCTATTGATTTTTAGGTCACCAGGTCAAAGGTCAATGTCACAGGGGCCTATGACTTCAAAAAGCTTGTCCGCCCCAATAACTTAAGATTCCTTTGACCTAGAGTCTTCATATTTGGCATGATGTTAGTCATGATTGGTATATGACCCCTATTGATTTTTAGGTCACCAGGTCAAAGGTCAAGGTCACATGGGCCTTGACTATAAAAGCATGTCTGCCTAATAACTTAAGATTGCTTTGACCCATAGTTTTCATATTTGGCATGGAGGTTAGTCATGATTAGTAGATGACCCATATTGACTTAGAGGTTACAATGTCAAAGGTCAAGGTCACAGGGGCCTTGACTTCAAAAAGCTTGTCCGCCCAATAACTTAACATTCCTTTGACCCACAGTCTCCATATTTGGCATGGAGGTTAGTCATAATTAGTAGATGACCCTTATTGATTTTTAGGTCACCAGGTCAAAGGTCAAGGTCACAGGGGCCTAGACTATAAAAATCTTGTCTGCCCAATATCTTTAGATTCCTTTGACCCACAGTCTTCATATTTGGCATGGAGGTTAGTCATGATTAGTAGATGACCCCTATTGACTTTGAGGTCAAAGGTCAAGGTCACAGGGGCCTAGACTATATAAAGCTTGTCTGCCCAATAACTTTAGATTCCTTTGACCCACAGTCTTTATATTTGGCATGAAGGGTTGTCATGATTAGTAGATGACCCCTTTTGATTTTGAAGTCACTGGATCAAAGGTCAAAGTCACAGGGACTTTGACTTCAAAAAGTTTTTCTGCTAAATAACTTAAGATTCCTTTGACCCACAGTCTTCATATTTGGCATGGAGGTAAGTCATGATTAATAGGTGACACCTATTGATTTTTAGGACACTGGATCAAAGGTCATGGTCACAGGGACCTTGACTAAATAAGTTTGTCCACCCATTAACTTAAGATTCCTTTGACCCACAGTCTTCATATTTGGCATGGATGTTGATCATGACCATAAGGTGCCCCTATTTATTTTGAGGTCACTTGGTCAAAGGTCAATGTCACAGGGACCTTGACAAAAAAAAGCTTTTCCCCTCATTTGCTTAAAAATACCTGTCCGCAGTGTATTGATTTTGACATTTTCACATTTGAAGCATGTTAAATACATAACTTAGCAATGCACTGGCTTAGTAACCTCAGATTTGGCAGGGAGGTTGTCCTTGAGCTCTAAATAGCCACTGATGATTCTGCCCCGGGACTGATAACCGGAGTATATAATTATATAGCGACAAAAAATTTTTATTTGCATTTCTATTAAATTCTAACAATCAGAACAAGCTACTAAAGGAGAAGTATTCTCCGGAAATAGGGTTTTCTAAGGGGCCATCTTGCTTTAAAACATGGGACTTGGCAATGTTTTTGGGGGGGGGGGGGTACTTTTTGAATAATTTCTTACGGATTAATCGTTATGAACTCGTTAAATTACCACTACAAATACCTAGTACACATCTGCCCGGGAACGCAAAACCGGAGTATATACTTTTTGTATGCATTACTGATAATCATTACATGCTTCTCAAGAGAAAGTATTTCTGTGGAAGAGAGTTTTCTTTAGGCCATCATGTTTTAATAAAATGGCTCTTTGCACTGTACTAGTACTGTAAGAATGAAAAGAAATGCCTTTTTCTAATTTGTCTCGGAAAAAATGCATTTTAACAATTCCTTCGGCTATGTAAATATGGAATGAACGATAAACTGAAAGAATGTTTCATAGTATGTATGTATAAGTTCATTCATGTCGGCTATTTCAATATGGAATGAGCAGTATTCTACAATGATTTAAATAGAATAAATGTATTTATAAGTTCATTCCGTCAGTTATTTTATACGGATATTCTTGTCTTTGAAACAACGAAATAAAAATGGATCTCTGATCGTTTAAAAAGTAGCCAAAGATTACTAGATATTTATACCCCAAAAACGAAGTGGGGGGGGGGTATATAGGAGTCACCCGGTGGTCGGTTGGTTGGTCGGTCAGTCGGTCGGTCCAGACGTCCGTTGCATTTTCCTTGTCCGGAGCAAAACTTGAAGACTAATGATTGGAATTTAATATAACTACATACAATGGTCAAGCACATTGAGAGGAAGTGCAGTGCACAAGAACCATAACTCTATCTTGACTAATTACAGAGTTATTGCCCTTTGTTACTTTTGTTTGTCCTGGGCATAACTTGAAAACTACTGTTTGGAATTAAAAACAACTTCATATTATTGTCAAACACAATAAAGGAAAGTGCAATGCACAAGAACCATAACTCTATCTAAAGTAATTACAGAGTTATTGCCTTTTCTTACTTTTCCATTGCATTCTTTAGACCGGACCATACCTTGAAGACTAATTGTTGGAATTCATTATAACTTCATACAATGGACAAGCTCTTTGAGAGGAAGTGCATTCTTCAAGAACCATAAAATATGATAAACAAGATCAACAAGGAAAGGCGGCGTTCAATGAACGCAACCCCCACATAACTCCATCTTGACTTATTACAGAGTTACTGCCCTTTGTGACTTTTCCTTGTCCAGAGCATGACATGAAAACTAATGTTTGGAATTCAATATAACTTCATACAATGGTCAATTACATTGAGAGAAAGTGCAGTGCACAAGAACCATAACTCCATCTTGACTAATTACAGAGTTATTGCCCTTTGTTACTTTTCCTTGTCCAGAGAATTACTTGAAAACTACTGTTTGGAATTCAATACAACTTCATACAGTTGTCAAGGACATTAAAAGGAAGTGCAGTGCACAAGAGCCATAATTCCATTTTGACAAAATACAGAGTTACTGCCCTTTGATACTTTTCCTTGTCTGGAGCATAACTTAAAAGGTACTGGTTAGAATTCAAAACAACTTCAAACAATGGTCAAACACAATAAGAGGAAGTGCAGTGCACAAGAACTATAACTCCATCTTCAGTATTTATAGAGTTATTGCCCTTTGTTTCTTTTCCTTGTCTTTCTGTACTTATTACAGAGTAATTCAATAAAACTTCATCAATGGCCAACCACATTGAAAGGAAATGCAACATACAAGAACCACAGCTATCTTTAATTGCCCACAACCATAACTCTATATTTCAATTCTTTTACAAGAACATCCTCATTTCCGAAGCAGTCTTGTGGGGGTATTAATCACATTTAGTGATAGTTCTAGTTAATTTTTCCTTTGCCTTTGTTTGCAACATTATTCATGTGTTTATCCGATATCCCATAGTGATACAATGTTATAAATTCAATGCAGTAATAGAGACATTTGAATGAATTTTAAACTTTAATTATTGAAATGATTTTCTTCTATTTTTAACTACACTGTTAGGGAGTTAATAAAAAGTTATGGATGTTTTAAGATCTTTTTGAACTAATGAGATGATTGAACATATACCTGGCTGTACATCGGAGAAATGGTTTTAATAATAATAATATAATTGAATTATAGAACACGTTTTCGACCAAAAAACCATTCTCCCAGATGAGCCCTGCACCATTTGGAAAATTCAAGTGGTCTAACGGACCAGTTGCCTGTAAAATTAGGTTGTCCTTGCCAAAATCAGGTGGTCTCGGACCAATGGACCACCGCTAATGTCGAAGCCTTGACCTGAATCTAACCAGTTTCTTACAATAATCTAACCAGTATCTGACCTTAGTGCTTGCCAATTTTTTTAAGCCAATCACCGACGAGGATTTTTCAAATTTTCAGGTTACAAATCTTAATAGAACATATTTTAAATTAACTGGACGTTTTATATTATAAAACGCAAGTGGGCGGAGCACTAAGCCGGTTACAGTGCATATTGGATGTTCTTCGTAAATAAGAAAGCTACAGTCGCTTCACATTAATGAACCAAACCAGATTTCTTCTATTAAGCTAGACCTTAACATAATTACAGGTGTATATCAATCACTGTCCAATAATCTATATCTCTCACAATAAAGGTGTTGATAGGATTAAAATACTGAAAAAAGGTGTTAAATTTACAAACACTTTTCAGCTGATCAACATAAAACATAAAACATAAAATGCAGTTTCTTTTAATAATCTTCATTAAGAAATATTGTATTAAGTCAAAACTAAAATGATTACTTATAAAATTAAAATTGGGGGAGAACTGTCTGCATATTTCAAATTTGGAAGAGAACCTTCAGGGGAGGAAACGGTTAGGGGGAGAACCGTCCGGGAGGAACTGGTAAGGGAGAGAATAGTTTGTCATTATTTCTCAAGCATTTGTGTTTTTTTAATTCATAATTTTGAAGAGTACTTTAGTAAACTAATTTTATTAAGATATGATTATTTTCCAAAAGCAGTTGAGCAAGAAACTTTACACTCATTGCTCATTACTGGTACAGTTTAGGGAAAAAGAAAGTAAAAATTATAAACCAATTACCTCGGGTCTCGACACTAACTTTTTCAGCAGATGGTATGCAGGACCACTGGATCTAAAATTTGATATTTTGATACTATTTTGATACTTTAATTGGTATAGAACAATGTTGAAATAATTGTTTTATCGTTAAATGCACAATAATTGATTGGGTCAAGTGTATTTGCAAGTGAAAAATAAGGTTAAATCAACGTATGTTATTCTGGTTAGGTTTCGTAACGGCTCTAATCCAAAACTTTAATGCCGCATCAGATGAAAACAAAAATGTTAAATAGCGGCTTATAAAGTTTTGGAAGCCAGAACTACACTTAAAATTGGTGACAGAGACATATTTATTATTAGATTTATAACAACTGAAGAAAACATGTAGTTTTTTTTCTATTTCAATCTAATCAGATAGTAAGTCATTGTTTTCCTATTTAGTATTTATTATCTCATTGAAAAATACATGACAGTACTCGTACTTCGGTTAAGTGACTTCTTCCGCAATTCAAGTTAGGGAATAGTGAAACCAATTGTGAATAACTTATTTCCTTACCGTTATTCAAATACTCATTTCTGTTTCCTGGTACATCTTATAAGAATAATAATTGCTTTTTATAGATAAACATTTTTAATTAAACTATTAAGTTATTATATTCTTGTCTTTGAAACAATGAAATATTAATGATAAACAGAAAAATTCCTACATTATAATTGAGCTTCCCTATCTTCCTCACAGATTTATGCTTGTTTGTTGAAATTTATGTATTTTTGACAAAGTATTTATAACCTTTTAAAGTACTTTAAATAAGAAACTAGAAATGTGTCCACCGCGCCACTGTTCTGTCAATCTTATGACTCTAGGTCAAATATTTTTTGAAAACTAAAAATCTTTTACTAAGTAAAGGGCAAGAACTTTACAAATACTGAATAAATCCACAAGCAAACCCCAAGGTGCATAAGTACACATGCTGACCAACATCCTTGTACACTTTCAGGCCTGCAAGTGAAATACTTGTTAGCTCTGCATGAACAAGTTGAAACTACTGAAAGTTAAGGGCAATAACTCTTAACAAAACTTCACAGTGATGTGAATCATTATTCCTGTAATTTAGTGATATTGATCATTATTCCTGTAAAGTTGGTTGATTCTAACTTAAGCACTCAAGAAACAAATAACAACATAATGAAACGGTTTTAACTAAGTCAAGGGAAATAACTCTACAAATACTGGATAAATCCACAAGCAAAACCCCAGGTGAAAAACTAAATATGCTGTCTGAGCAACCTTCGTGTAAGGTTTAATGACTCAATGTCAAATCCTTTTTGAGTTACATGCGACACAAGTTGAAAATTGCAAAATTTTACTAAGTCAAGGGCAATAACTCTAAAAATACTAAAAATATCCAGACAAAAATACCCAGGTGAACAACTACACATGCTGATCAACATTCCTGTAAAGTTTCATGACTCTAGGTCAAATACTTTTTGAGTTTCATGCGACACAAGTTGAAAATTGCAAAATTTTACTAAGTCAAGGGCAATAACTCTAAAAATACTAAAAATATCCAGGCAAAAATACCCAGGTGAACAACTACACATGCTGATCAACATTCCTGTTAAGTTTTAAAGTGGGGACACAAAAAATGGATCTCTGATTGTTGTGTCTACCAAGTTTGTTCAAATAAATGTAGATAAGGTTAAAATAAGCCAAGTTAAATACTGTAGTTACTTCCCTTAAAGGCCAAACCAAATCTTTTGTGGTGTTATGTGTTCATGTTTGTCTTTGTTCCTTTTGTTTTTGGGTGATTTAACTGGTTTTGCAAGTTGAGTGATGGATGATTGGTTTTGGTTAATTTTAGATGATTTGGTTCTGGGATAGCTTAAATATTATCTTGGTAACTGACCACTCCTTGTCTCGCTTTCAAAGTGTAAAGAACTTTAAAATTATTTAACTTTCAGTAATTTCTTAATAGAAATACTTGATTCTTATTTCTATTATTTCATTAGATTTCTTCTATTACAAGACTGGTATGTTTAATAGTGTATATATGTATTTATTTATTTGTGAAATTGTTTTTATTGTAATTTGAATTGTTGTATTATATTGTGTATTATGTATTTTGTAAAATGTATTTGTCTTGTATTATATTTGTTTGTAATGTGATGTCTCATACTTATTTTATTTGTTACAGGTTTTATTCTTTATTGACTAAACATATAATAAACATATCAAAGTGTTTATTGTTGGAAACCCCACCACTACATAAAAGCCCCTGGTTTAAAATTGGCCTTGGCCCAGGGGCCTATATATTGGCGAGCGTTTTTAGGGCCATCATGACCCTCTTGTTTTAACCTTGCCCAGATATTTACGATCAAGATGTGGTCTCAAGATTGCGGCTAAATGGCAGTCTGAGTCATACAACACAATCTAATTTGGGACTAATTTTTAGCTCGACTATTCGATAAGAATAAGTTGAACTATTGTAGTCACCGAGCGTCGGCGTAACCACTTATGTTAAAGTTTTTGTAATACCTCAGATATTTTCAAAGCCCATTAACATATGGCTTTGAAACTTTGCACACTTATTCACCATCATGACCCCAACCTGTAGACGGGAGAAGGTAACTCTATCTAGCATTTTGACAGAATTATGCCCTTTTTTCGACTAAGAATTTTCGTTAAAGTTTTTGTAATACCTCAAATATTTTCAAAGCCCATTAACATATGGCTTTGAAACTTTGCACACTTATTCACCATCATGACCCCAACCTGTAGACAAGAGGAGGTAACTCTATCAAGCATTTTGACAGAATTATGCCCCTTTTTCGACTTAGAATTTATGTTACAGTTTTTGTAATACCTCAAATATTTTCAAAATTCATTGACATATGGCTTTGAAACATGTTGCAATTTTATACTCTTCTTTGAGAGCATTCTAGGACTCTCTCCAATGTCCATAACTGTAATATAGATTAAAATAAAAAATTTGCCTTTTTCTTTACTGAAAAAATTTTACCTTTTAATCAAGGCGTTTTTTACTATAGATCAAGCACTAAGAATAGTCGAGCATTGCTGTCCTTCTGACAGCTCTTGTTTGAGTTTACAACCCCCTTTTCTTGAACAAACCCAAAATGTTCCTTAATGCTTTGAATGTTTAGCTTTCTTTTTATCCCAACAATTTTATGTTTTACACCAATTTTTAAGTGTTGCTAAGATATGGACATAGACTAAAATGTAGACATTTCTGAATAATGAATCTAGGATCAAAAGACAGTTCAAAGTATAATGATAATTGATTTAGATGTATCAGATTTTTATTTTACAAACTAATTTTCAAAATTGGATTGTTTCGTATATATAATTATTTCATTTTTAGCTCGACTTTTTTTTTTTTTTTTTGATAAAAAAGTAGAGGTATTGCTATAGTCACGGCGGCGTTGCCGTTGCTGTTCCCGTCCGCAAACATGTACCTGGATCATAACTTTTTTATTTCTTGATGTATTGTCTTCATACTTGGCTACAACAACCCTTGGGACAAGACCTTTAAGTAGCCCACACTAACCTTGACCTTCATCGATAAATAACCTTGACCTTCAAGGTTAAAAGTCCAAATTTTGCTTGTTCATGCTATTATTGGATGTAACTTTGTTATTTTTGAAATGATTGTCTTCAATCTTGATCATAATAATCTTCAAGGATATCCCTTAAAAATAACCAGACAGACCTTGACCTTCACTCATAAATGACCTTGACTTTGAAGGTCAAATTACTGAAATTTTCTTTTTTTTTGGCTATTATTGGCTGTTTTACTTTGTTATTTTTGAATGGATTGTCTTCAAACTTGAACATAATAATGTTCAAGGATAACCTTCAAAAATAAACAGAGAGACCTTGACCTTCACTCATTTAAATGACCTTGACTTTGAAGTTCAACTTATTGAAATTTTCATTGTTTTGACTGTAACTGGCTGTAACTTTGCTATTATTGAAGGGATCAACTTCATATTATAACAGAACATACTTAAGGACAAGACCTTGTTGTTTATCAAACACTTGGGCTTTTTAATGGCCTTGAAGGTTAAATTACTGAATTTTCTTAGATTAGTGCATCAACAACAACAACAACACGTGACTCCACCACCATGTGACACCACTATGTGACACCACATGACTCCACCACGTGACTCCACCACGTGACTCCACCATGTGACTCCACCACGTGACTTCACCATGTGACTACCACGTGACTCCACCACGTGACTAGAAATTGTTGAATTGATTTTAGCCGCTCAATGTGGCCCAAATAATATCTACTTTTGTATATGACCATTTCTAACAACAAATCTCAGGGCCAACAGTGTTTGTGATCAGTCATAGTTAATGTTGGTTTTCCTTGGATTCTTACAAATTGTAGCTAAAAATATTTTTTGTTTGTTTTAGAAATCAAGATGGCACATGAGATACATTTAAAGAACAACAAATACCGGCAGTGGGTTAAGGCTGGCCTAGGCTTGGGTTATCTTAAAGAGGGACTTGCGCCATTTTGTGATGACATTGGAAGACAGCAGCACAAAGATATTATAAACCAAATACAACAAGCAAAGACTCCTCAACCAAACATACCATGTGGCGCCTGTCAGATAACAACTCTCCAGCCAGATCATGTCCGAGTCTCAAAAGGGATATGTCCCCTCAAACAAGATAAATGTAACTGTTGTTTTCCTAATAATAAGAGACCCTGTTCAAACAATGTATGTGGTGCCATCTATGACAGCATTATACAGTATCATGCATCAATGCCACCAGTACCTTTTTGGAAAAACAGTGATGCCCAACAGTGGTCGACAGACCCATGGAACGTTTGCAAATGTTTTATAAATGCTCCGGGGTACAAGGACAAGACATCAGCAGTCGACACTGATTGCACTGGGTTGCTTCATGTTATCATAAATAACAAGTACTTTCATAGTCACATTGGATGCAATGTTACAGGACCAAACAATCTTTTTTCAAAGGTAACTAGATTTGTATACTATAATTATTATGTTTATTTTAAATTTTGTAGAATATTAAAGCAGCACGCCTCCATTTCATGCTTATTTTCATGAATATTTTGATAATGTATTTGAATGTACAATATTGTGAAATAACTAAAAAGAAGCACTTGACACATTTTCAATACAGTTTAAGTAAATTACAAAAAAGTGGTCAAAATATGCAAAAATAGCCGTTACTGCATTAGTAGCGCAGTAAAAATATAGTAAAACTGTTGTAAATACTGACAAATCAGTCATTTATGGCACATAGCATGTAAAATATTACTTGAATCTTGAATCATTTTACTTTTTAGCTCACCTGTCACAAAGTGACAGGGTGAGCTTTTGTGATCGCTTTTCGTCCGGCTTCCTGCCGTCCCGCGTCCGTCCGTAAACTTTTACTTTAAGTGACATCTCCACAAAACCACTAAGCCAATTTCATCCAAACTTCACAGGAATGTTTCTTTGGTGGTCACCTTGAAAAATTGTTCAAAGAATTTAATTCCATGCAGAACTCTGGTTGCCATGGCAACCGAAAGAAAAAACTTCAAATTTAGCTTCTTTTAAAAAAAAAAACCCTAAGAGCTAGAGCTTAGATATTTGGCATGAAACATCTTCTAATGAGTGTCTACAAAGTTTGTTCAAATAAAAGCCCTAGGGTCAAAATTGGCCCCGCCCCAGGGGGTCATTGATTTTCCCTATGTGCATATAGTAAAAACTTTAAAAATCTTCTTTTAAAGAACTCATTGAAGAGCTAGAGCTAAGATATTTAGCATGAAACATGTTCTCATGGGTGTCTACCAGGTTTGTTCAAATAAAAGCCCTGGGGTTTAAACTTGCCCCGCTCCGGGGGCCTATATACAGGTGAACGACTTTGGGCCATCATGGCCCTCTTGTTTATTATTTATTCACTTGTGACACACAAGATTATTACCCCACCCACTCATAATAATAATGCAAAACGTTCAAATTGCATTATCTTAAAAATACCTAATATTTACAATTGAAAAGAGGTTCAAGTAATATTTATATCACATAAGCTTATATAAATAAAGAAACATAATCACTTAAGCAAAATGTAACATACGTTACATCAATTACATTGACATTATTCTAGCATATTTTTTAAAACTATTTTTGAATAATTTATAAAAATAAAGAAAACAAACTTAGTTACAACAAACAACGCATCTGGTTATTATAAATATACTCAATTTCTGAAAGTTACTTAAACTGGTTATTTAGTCTTTTGCTGTATCATTTAACATAATTTGTACGTTACGAAAGTCTCATCCATCCAAATATTACCCATAAATGTTATGCAAACTATCACTTTTAACATGATTTAGTAGAAATAACTTCATTTATCATCGCCAGGATGGTCCAACTATCTATATTGCACAACACTTAAGTTAGTGAAGAATAAATGCTGAAAATGAGCTGTAGTTATGTCTTTAGAAATGGTTCAAAATTAGAATTTTATATGTTCAAAATGCCAATTTTATATCATGTATCATTTAGGTTGCTTTAAAAAATATTTCACCTTTGAAATTGAATGCCATCACATCTTGTTTACCCTATTTATGTTTTCTTCATTAATATATAAAGAGATATTTAAGTGATCTCTCTCATAATGCTCATAAGTTCGACTACACCTAGTCACATTAAAAAATAAGTTATCCTTTCAATAACTTTCAAAGTATTGCATAGTGGTTAAAAAGCCTTCTCCTGCTGTTTTGGGGGTCTTTTCACTAGATTTGCAAGTCGTGTTTTTGCACTTTTCATGAAAAGAACGTCTTTAAATGACTGTTACTGTTACAACAATGGTGGTAACGTATTTTAGCTGTCAGGAGGCCATTTAATTACGCCTTTGATTCTTTCTAGGACCTTACTGCACGCTTAAAGTGTCTTGTTTTACACAAAGATTTGATTTAAACATGAAAGTCTAAGGTTTCAACTTTACTGACAACATCGCCAGGAAATTTATGTTCTTTCTGCAACTTACACAGTTATTGTCTTAAATAAATATACGTTCAACATTTTTTTCTTGTTTCTAAACTTCTAATCATATTATGGTCTCTTGCAGTTTTCTCTTCTCGTCGTACATGATAACAATACTCTTTTCTATCATTTCGACTTTACATCCAGTCATCTAAAATGGAATTAAAAAGAGATTACAAAAAAGCATTGTCTGGTCTTAAAAAAATAATACTATTCATTAAATAAATTTTACCCAAAAAGTGGAGTCCTCTTCAGAGAAATGCATGAATTTGGGTGCACTATAGAGCAAAACATATGTTCAACGTCAAATACAGCTTTCATGATCACAGACTCAATCAAACCATGATGCCTGTAATTTTCAGTAAGTTTGCTGTTTTTAAGGCTTCCGAGGGATCACTTATTTGACTAGATACGTATTTATAGATGTGAAGTACTGTGTGACAGCCGTAAAAAGTTGCCCCGTATATTCAGTATTGTTATATTTTTCTGGTCATTCGGGATCATTGAATCCAGCACTTTAAAGTGTTGAGAATTTAGTACCGCTCAATTCGGTGCTAGGGGGGCATGAGGGATGTTGCACTTTTTCATTATTCTTCATAAACAGGCTCAATCAAACCGGCTCGGCAATTTTCATGTAAATTTGCTTTTTAATGCATCTGAGGGATCACTTTTTTACCAGATATTTAAATTACATCTGTAACTGTTATTGACGAGAGAAACAGAATTAAATAAAAGGAGGCATTTCCCCTGTAGTCGCATGGTTGTAGGTAAGACAGGGCTTCATTTTTGGCTTATCAAAAACAGCACCCAAACTATTTATCTATCACTTCATATAAATGAGTTATCTGTTCGTTTAGGCCAATACTTTCAATATGATTCACAGACCATATGCTGTAGTTTTCATAAATATAGGACGAAAAGCATAAGGAAAGGAAAACAAACAGATAGACACACCCTATTAAAGATAGGCAGATGTTAACAGTATCTCAGAATCAAGTTTTACAACTATCAAATTTTATTTTTTGGTAAAGACAAAAAACAGAGAGCCAGACGGACAGAAAGGCAGATATACATGTTTTTAAACAGATAGACAGACGGTGTGGATGGACATACATATATCCATATTAGCACAAACATCTCTGATTCATTACGTTTGTATTGAAACTATCTTATCTCATGTGTTTGTCAAATTGTACAACGAATTTAACACTCAAAATGGGGATCTATTACCACTGGCAAAGCAACAGTTAACTCAGAATATAGCTCCTCATCAATATTTGTAGCACAATTTAGTTAAACCATGAACATGTAAACCAGAGACACAGATAACATGTTATATATGTCTCTGGTTAAACCATGGAGCTAAACAACAATTTGAACTGCTTACTGTGACTGTAAAATAAGTTTTCTCCCTTTTTTGGAATCACAATTTTAAAATAACATAATCATTGTAAATTATGTATCTGTTTTTGACTCCCCTGACATCTCATATTATCACTAGTATGTAAAAAAGATAATATACTCGTATCACACTCAGTATTACCTTTCAATTCTTATCTTCCAAATGTTATTAAAATGAATACACAATGACATTTTTACCAAAAACTAATGATCTGTGAATAAATATCATGCATTTATGATTCTAAAATTAATAACAATTTATTCTAGATTTCGTGCATTGTTTACCCGAACACGCTTCCGTAGTTACATTTTGAAGCTACCCAGGATAAACTTAAATGTGTTTATTTTTCCTGCTTCATAAACATCTTATTATCAAAAGGAATGTTAATCTATAGGCTAATGATTATTTATATCTCATGAAAATTGCAAATTCTTTACTGTTTTAAACGACAAACGCTGATTTATATACACGCGAAAACCCATTACAATTCATTCATTGTATTTGATATTTGGGCATGTACGAGGCTAACAGTTGTAAAAACAAGTAAATATAACATAAAAATTTATACATACTTTGCAAAACAGCTTCTTAATCCAACTCCAAGTAGTAAATGTGTAAATTTTGATATATTTAAATCGCGCGGCCTCATAACTTTTGTTTACCTCGACACCGGTTACAGTATAAAACTCTGTGTATGGTGTACATGCAGAGCCATAAAAAAACTCGAAACAAATGCAAAATTTGAATTGCTTTTTTTACTGGTTTGCCATGGTTAGATTTTTTTAGGGTTTTTACCTGTTTTATATGATGTGTATAACAAACTAAAAATATAAAAAAAGCTTGTGTTGCAATTTGTTTGACGTTAAATTTTACTTTAATCGGACTATTATATGTGTAAAGCAAAATCTTAAAAAAAAATCTTCTTTGAAAAAAACCCAAATAGCTAGAGTTAAGATATTAAGCATGAAACATCTTTTAGTGAGTGTCTACAAAGTTTGTTCAAATAAAAGCACTGGGGTCAAAACTGGCCCGGACCCAGGGGTGTCATTGTTTTTAACTATAATTTTTATGTGTATAGTAAAAACTTTAAAAAAGTCTTCTTTTAACAAGCCCAATGAGCTAGAGCTTAGATGTTTAGCATGAAACATCTTCTTATGGGTGTCTACCAAGTTTGTGCAAATAAAAGCCCTTGGGTTAAAATTGGTCCTGCAACGTTGGGAGGGGGGGTTGGGGGGCTATATAGAGGTGAGCGACCTCAGGGCCATCATGGCCCTCTTGTTCCGTATCCCATGTGTCCAAATATAGGCCTGGGCATTCCCAATGCAAACTTTGTCTTTTTTTTTCCCAATCCCAAAAAAATCCCTTTCCTGAAGTCGGTGATTTGAAAAAAGGTACAAACATTTTGTATTTGGTGTGGACGTTCCAAATGTTTCAGATATCTTTTAAATTCTTATCAGTTTCAGTAATATTAATTTAGCTTTATTTAAAGAGTTTGCACATTTTATATGCTGGCATTTTTTTTCCCAAATAATAAATTTCACAATTATTTTTTTCCTTATTTGAATAAAAAATTAAGTCTTAGACACAATGTCCCCAAATTTGCAATGAATATTATACATGTAAGAAAAAGGCCTGGTATAATTTATGATTGCGTCTTTTATGAAGGTAAGTACCTTAACAAGTGTCAACAAAACAATTTTGTTTGCTTAACAGTATAAACATGTATATGCATAGAATAATATTAAAACCTGTGTTTTCTATTCAATAGGTACGTCAGTATAGAAATAATATTTTCCACTCAAGCAGCATGGAATTAGAAGAAAGTGAGGCCAATTCATATATTGACGATATGATAGCAGTTTTACAAGATGGTAAAGAGCTATTACAACAACCAGATGCCCAGATAGCAGTGAATAAACTTCAAGATGTAAGTGTAAATAATTAATTATATCAGTTTGAAATCTTTATGGCGTTAACTTAAAATGATTAAAGATAACATATTTGAAAAGTATGTATCTAACCATCTAAAACAATTTCTAGAAACTCATAAGTTTATTCATATGACCCAGTCAGGATTCAGGACCAAGCACTCTTGTGAAACAGCATTAACAAACATAGTTGACAATTGGATAAATGCAATTAATGATGGAGAACTAGTTGGCACAATTTTTCTTGACCTAACCAAAGCATTTGACCTTGTAAACCATAAAATTCTTATTCAGAAACTGCATTATTACCATTGTTCTTCTCATACAATTAAATGGTTTTCATCTTATCTTGCAAACAGAACACAGAAAGTCAGTGTATCAGGTAAACTCTCAGAATCTGTAGAGGTTATATCAGGTGTTCCCCAAGGATCTGTCCTTGGGCCCCTGCTTTTCATTATATACATCAATGATCTCCCACTTCATTTAGAGACCTCAGAAATAGATATGTTTGCAGATGACACCACACTTACAGCATCAGGACATTCACCACAAGAACTACATAATAAACTTCAAACTAACCTCGAAAATGTAAACAAATGGTGTATACAAAATGCAATGGTGTTAAATACACAAAAAACAAAGGCAATGCACCTTACATCAAATAATACACAGCTTCATTTACCACCTTTACACCTTCAAGATCAAATGATCCAATTTTCTGAAACCGAAAAGTTACTAGGTGTTTTTGTTGATAGTAAACTAAAATGGAAAATCCAAATAGAAATGATACTTAAAAAATGCAACTCTCAGTTATACCTACTTCTCAGAATCAAGCAATACCTAGACTTACATGCAAGAAAACTATTTTTTAACTCATACATCTTACCACACCTAGATTATTGCTGTACTATCTGGGGCAATTGCAGCAATGATCTGATCAATGATATCATAAATTTTCAAAAAAGAGCAGCAAGAATAATTCTAGATAAAAGTTACGATGCACCCTCTAGTGATTTGTTTAAAGAACTAAATTGGATGAGATTTGATGAAAGAATGAAATACAAAAAAGCAATCATAATATTTAATCTATCAATGACATACCATATCCACAATACATGCAAAGTAAATTCCAATTTGTACACCAAAAACATGAGCGCAACTTAAGGTCTACAAATAGTTCAGACCTAGCTGTTCCACGACCTAAGAAAGAATTTTTCAGAAAAATCCCTAGTATACTCTGGCCCTAAATTATGGAATAATATCCCTCTTAACATAAGGAAATCTAAAACAGTTCAGGAAATTTCAAGCTTCATATCTATCCTGGCATTTCTCATCATTAAATTAATCATTTTATAACAAAATTAGAATCCAATCATTTGATGTACCACCTTAAAAGTATTTCCCTTCTTTTAATTTGATATGTACTTCTTTGACATGTATTATGCTTTGAATGGACTGTAAATATTTAACATGTATTTCTTGTTCTGACAATATCAATGTACATTGTAACATAATGTTGTTGCAATTATTTTTGTAATATTGTAGTTGTATATATTGTAAATTATGTTTTTATTAGAGGCCCACATGGAAGATTGGGAAACCAAATGTGTAGCCTCGATAAATAAAGCCTTTACTTACTTACATGCCACATAATTCAGGACAAAGTTAAGGTAACAGAGTTTGAAGTGGTTATAATAATTCCCTTAAGTTAATTGATAAAGTCACATGAAAATATATATGTACCTATAAAATGTTAAATTATAAGCAAAAGAGATTTTAGTTTGTAAGGAACTTCTGAAATCCAAAAACTTTGAATCCGAACAATATTTTGGGTACCAAAATTCTATATAATTCATACCTCTGAATTTTTGAGGACTTCTGAATTCTGATATTGTGGTAAATTTGGATTATAGCAACACAAATTTACTTCCAATATCCAGACATTGAAAAGGGGTGTGAATGATTATTATACTTGAGATAATAAAACCTGCAAAATGTTTGTATCTCCCATTTAGCTGTGACCATAATTATATATCTTAACCCCTATTAGAATCTAAACATGTCAAGCATGTCAAATCCTTGATTTAAGTGTGAAATGAAGAAACTGAGAAGTATTAAAAGAATTCTGAAAACTTCTAATATTTGAACTTTTTGGATAGTCACACTGGTTGCATTGAAATAAATGTAGACAAATTAACAGAAGAATGAAAAAAGGAGACTGATAGCCAGATACCTATACTACATACCCTCTTATAAGATTTAAGAATGCAACAGAAAAGTGTGAAAATTAACATAAAGAACAATTGAGGTATTTTTGAAATAAAACGATATTGCTTTAAAATATGTTATATGTAAGAGTGAAGTTTAAAAATCACATAGCTAATGTAGTCTTAAAGAAAATGTAACAAAATTGTTATTTTCATCAGCTGAAGAAGAAGGACTTCATTGTTACTACTGAAGGTTTTGAAGATATTCTGGGGCAAATCAAGGACGAAATGTCAAAAGTTTTGAAATCAACGGAAAATGCTGCTACTAAAGAAGAATATGGGACCTGAAAAGTAAACTCTCAGAGGGAAAAGTTGAGACTGAAAAAACTTGAAAACAAAACTTGCAAATATGGAGAAACAGATTTCTGAAGAAAAAGAAAGGACAACTAGAGGCTGAGAAAGAACATGCAGATTTAAAAAAGAAATTTACTATTCTTGAGACAATAATGGAAGAGCAAAAAACAGGTAAAATGTTTTAGCGATTGTTTGTTTCCACTTAAGATACCAGTTCATGTATTGCATTCAGCCATGGTTTTAAGATACTTATGTTTGTATAAACCAGTATTATTTGCTTGTCATTAAGGCACACAATAAGGTTAGCAAGCTTTATTATTTCATGATGCATATTGTCATCCACTTTTTATCTCACCTGAACACAAAGTACTCAAGGTTGATCTTTTGTGATCACTCTGCGTCCGGCATGCATCCTTCAAAAAATGGCGTTTAACTCTTAACATCTCTTATACCAATTGGCTGATATTTTAAATATAAGCAGTAATATTTCTAGCATGAAGCCCTTTAAAATGATTCAAAAAATTCCATTCAATGCTAAATTCTGGTTGCCTTTGAACCAATGGAAAATCTAAAAAAAAACTTTTAAAAATCGGAATGCCATAGAGCTTAGATATTATGCATGGAACTTATGCCAATGGGTTTCTTCCAAATTTGCTCAAATAAAAACCATTTGGCCATTAAATTTCCTTTATACAGGTATGTAAATAGTTAATACACAAAGAAATATTCTTTAAAAAAACCCAAAAGAGCCTGAGCTAAGATATTTAAAATGAGACATCTTCTAGTATTTGTTTACCAAGTTTGTTCAGGATAAAATTTGCCCTGCCCCAGGGGGTAAATGATTTTCCTTATCTGTAGATAGGAAAAATAAATCTTCTGTTATACTAAAGAAGCTTAGATATTTGGCATATAACACTGTCACATGGACCTCCACAAAAATTGTTTAAATTATAGCCCCCGCTCCGCCCTGGGGTTACATTGATTTACCTTATATGTTTATAGTAAAAAAAATTAAAAACAAATTCTTCCCTGAATCTACAAGAGCTAAAGCTGAGATTTCATAGCATCTATAGCAGCCATTGACTTTTCATAGCAAACTGTAAAATTTCATAGCAACCAGCAAACATTAAACTTTGCATGGCAACGAGTGAATCTACCATTTAATTTAATATCAGGAACTAATTTCCAAGGAAACCATTTATTTTATGGAACTGTTGCTTCCCCCATTAAGGGCTCCAGATAAGATGCGTATATGCGTACATTACGCATGAAAATCACAAGTTTACACATACTGGTTTGGGAGATAAACTCGGCCGAAAAACCGTGTTTTGGGGGCATATTTCATTTATTTGTTTACGTATTCTGATGAATCTTGCACCATAATAAACTTCAGCACTTTGATTGTCCGGTATCACCATAAAAGTTATATTCAGAAACATAACGGGTAATTTAGAGAGGCCCTGGAAGAGGTACGTAAAAAGGATATTTTTAATGCGCGTGAGTAGATAATTCCGGCTCTTTGTTTTCCTTCTTAAATGAGTAAGTTAAAACGTAAAATAACATGTTTAGACATTTTATTATTTCTTTGCTGTTCATTTATGTCAAATAAAAATATTTGTTACAAAAATTGTTGAGCATTACGTTAGTATAATGAATATCTATGATAACACGATATTTATATGCAACGTACTATGTAACATATAAATCATTTTTACGTAAAAACACATGCATTATCATTTATTAACATATAACGAAATATGTTGTTAAAGAATTAATGATTCAAATTTATTTTTGCTTAGCTTAACAGAGTGAAGAAGAAATTAATTTAGTGGTATTCAACCTACACATTAACATATAAAAGGAGCATTTTACATCAGTCTTTCAATCCATTCCACTTAAAGATTACAATTGTGTAATCAGCTTTTTAGCTCACCTGTCACAAAGTGACAGGGTGAGCTTTTGTGATCGCTTTTCGTCCGGCGTCCGTCCGTCCGTCCGTAAACTTTTAAAAGACATCTCCTCATAAACCACTGAGCCAATTTTATCCAAACTTCACAGGAATGTTCCTTTGGTGGTCACCTTTAAAAATTGTTCAAAGAATTTAATTCCACAGAACTCTGGTTGCCATGGCAACCGAAAGAAAAATCTTTAAATATCTTAAATATCTTCTTTTAAACAACCCTAAGAGTTAGAGCTTAGATATTTGGCATGAAACATCTTCTAATGAGTGTCTACCAAGTTTGTTCAAATAAAAGCCCTGGGGTCAAAATTGGCCCCGCCCCGGGGGGTCATTGATTTTCCCTATATGCATATAGTAAAACCTTAAAAAATCTTCTTTTAAAGAACTGTAAGAGCTAGAGCTAAGATATTTGGCATGGAACATCTTCTAATGAGTGTCTACCAAGTTTGTTCAAATAAAAGCCCTGGGGTCCAAATTGGCCCCGCCCCAGGGGGTCATTGATTTTCCCTATATGCATATAGTAAACATTTAAAAAATCTTCTTTTAAAGAACTGTAAGAGCTAGAGCTTAGATATTTGGCATGAAACATCTTCTAGTGAATGTCTACCAAGTTTGTTCAAATAAAAGCCCTGGGGTCAAAATTGGCCCCGCCCCAGGGGGTCATTGATTTTCCCTATATGCATAAAGTAAAAAATTAAAAAATCTTCTTTTAAAGAACCCAAAGAGCTAGAGCTTAGATATTTGGCATAAAACATCTTCTAGTGAATATCTACCAAGTTTGTTCAAATAAAAGCCCTGGGGTCAAAATTGGCCCCACCCTGGGGGGTAATTGATTTTCCCTATATGCATATAGTAAAAACTTAAAAAATCTTCTTTTAAAGAACCGTAAGAGCTAGAGCTTAGATATTTGGCATAAAACATCTTCTAGTAAAAGTTTACCAAGTTTGTTCAAATAAAAGCCCTGGGGTCAAAATTGGCCCCGCCCCAGGGGGTCATTGATTTTCCCTATATGCATATAGTAAAAACTTAAAAAATCTTCTTTTAAAGAACTGTAAGAGCTAGAGCTTAGATATTTGGCATGAAACATCTTCTGGTGAATGTCTACCAAGTTTGTTCAAATAAAAGCCCTGGGGTCCAAATTGGCCCCGCCCCAGGGGGTCATTGATTTTCCCTATATGCATAAAGTAAAAACTTAAAAAATCTTCTTTTAAAGAACTGTAAGAGCTAGAGCTAAGATATTTGGCATGAAACATCTTCTAGTGAATGTCTACCAAGTTTGTTCAAATAAAAGCCCTGGGGTCAAAATTGGCCCCGCCCCAGGGGGTCATTGATATTCCTTATATGCATATAGTAAATACTTATAAAATCTTCTTTTAAAGAACCCAAATAGCTAGAGTTTAGATATTTAGCATGAGACATGTTCTAATGGGTGTCTACCAAGTTTGTTCAAATAAAAGCCCAGGGGTCAAAACTGGCCCCGCCCCGGGGGTCATTGATTTTCCTTATATACATAGCAAAAACTTAAAAATCTTCTTTGAAAAAACCCAAATAACTAGAGTTTAGATATTAAGCATGAAACATCTTTAAGTAAATATCTACAAAGTTTGTTCAAATAAAAGCCCAGGGGTCAAAACTGGCCCTGCCCGAGGGGTGTCATTGTTTTTAACTATATGTGTATAGTAAAAACTTAAAAAATCTTCTTTTAAAAAACCCAATGAGCTAGAACTTAGATGTTTTGCATGAAACAACTTCCTATGGGTGTCTACCAAGTCTGTTCAAATAAAAAAATAAAAGCCCTTGGGAAAAAAATTGGGCCAGAGGGGGGGGGGGGGGGCTATATACAGGTGAGCGACCTCAGGGCCATCATGGCCCATGTTTTTGGTAAACAAACAGGTCTGTGTTATATTTTTTAAATATCTTACCAAACTTTACAAAAATTTCCAGATATTAGTCCGAATTCAAAGCGATATTGATTCCAAAATTCCATTTAATTATAAAAAAGCCGAGTTTATCAAACCAGCCGAAAATATGTCCCCAACCAAGTACTGAGTTGAATTTTTGTTCACTGCACAAGAAATTGTGATAAAGCAATGAATAACATTTCGTCAGCATAACCAAAACTTAAACTTTATTGCTGAAATCACATATTTAGTGAATTAAAGTTTTGTTGAGTTTCGCTCATTTCCGCACTTTCAAAACCTCAAAATGAAAATCAATTTTTTTTTTGTGCAAATCTAAATCCCAAACAGCAGACGATTGATTTGCCTACTCCATACTGTAGTGGGGCTGTAAGCCAATCTGAGAGTCCTCTGTTATGTAAGCGATAACACAGTAACAGCGTAAACAAAATTAAACAGACTGTGACCTTCAAGTGGTCCGACACAATAATTACCTTGACAATTAAATGATTATGTTGTAAAGATTAAATGCAGTTTGTGTCAGATTTATAAAACATGGGATATTTTGGCTTATTATGGTAGACAATGTTCTGTACTTTTTGTCAGAAGATAAGTGCCAGCCTCATAAAACATCGGCGATTTTGTCGATGAAAATGTTTTGAACAGCCAAACATAATTTAAGAATATTAAGTGCGAAAAAAGGAGTTTTTTTCTTATTCATAAAGGGCTTTATTAACGCCCAGGCAAAACAATGTCACTACTTGCTGATAAGTTACGTTCAAACCATCGCAAAAAAAAAGAGGTTTTGCTCAGCTAGGATTAATTTTACCCCAATGTATTAAAACATGATATTGCTATTATGCAAAGTTCAAATAGTTAAAAAAAGTATAGTTATCATTTATGAGGCAAGTTAAATTTTCCAAAATAACACTATCAATTCGCAGCAAAGAAGACAAATCTTTTTTGAGCAAGCTCAGGGGTGAGCTTTTAGGATACAATCAATTAATTTAAAGATTTTAAAATTACCTAGCCTGAATTTCCCCAGTTTGAATTTATTCTACTATATATTTAACTACATTTTTCCTTTAAAAATTTTTACTGGCCCGAACTAATTTTTCCATCTGGCCATCGGGCTAAATTCGATGACTGGGGAATCAATGAAATATCGTCGTCTGTTGCCCTCCATCATTTTTGTTTTATTAACCTCTAGCTAGCGTCACATTTTTTAAATCAATCATGCATCACTTTGTCAGGTTGCTTATCTAGTAATAAGCTCGGAATGATTTCGAACATGGGTCCATCTCGAATGTAAAAAACTTAGGTCCAGCAGGAGCTAAAAAAAGGAAAAAATCTTGGGGTTTAACACTTTCTATTTGTTACATTTTGACACAATCAAACTTGGTCAGTTATGCTTGTCTAAGGTAATTGCTCGGATGAGTTCGAATATGGGTGGGTCATCTCGGATGAAAAACTAGGTCAACAGGAGCTAAAAAAAGAAAAATCTTGTTAACAACTCTAGGGCAAACTATTTTGATCCAAGTACCCGGAAAAGTGGTCAGAAATTTTAAATTTTGATGTTTTTTCTAGGTAAAAGTGTCAATATGGCTCACCGGGGTAAAAAAACGGTAAAACTGCCAAATATGGAAAACCCTTTGTTCACTCCAAAGGTGGTAAAATTTTTTTGACTTACCCTGTAAATAAAAATTTGGGTCAAAAATCCCTTGTCTAGGAAAATTTTGGGGATAAATTTTTGATGGGTCAAGTGAGCGACCCCGGGGGGGGCCCCCCCTTTCCTTGGCCCCTTCTTTTTTTAATAAAATAGAAACTCAAACCCCTTCGAAAAAAAATATTGCTGACGGGGGTGAGTTTTTGTGTTTGGGGTTTTTTGTCGGGAAACCCTTTTAATTCTTTACTTTAAATGACAATTTTCTCTTTAAACCCACAAAGGGCCAAATTTTACCCAAATTTTCAAAAATGAAGGGTTCCTTTGGTGGTCCCCTTTTAAAAAATTTTTTTCAAAAAATTTTTAATTCCATGCAGAACTCGGGTTTGGGCCATGGAAACCCAAAAAAGAAGGGGTGCCAGGGGCAACCAAAAAAAAAAAACAAACTTTAAATACCTTCTTTTAAAAACCCAAAGAGCTAGAGCTTAGATTTTTGGCATGAAACATTCTTCTAGTAAGTGTCTCTCAAGTTTGTTCAAATAAAAGCCCTGGGGTCAAAATTGGCAGCGCCTCAGGGGGTCATTGGCATAATTAGTAAAAGCTTTAAAGAACCCAAAGAGCTAGAGTTTAAATTTTTAAGCATGAAACGTGTTTTAATCGGTATCAAACCAAGTTTTTTTCCCAAATAAGACCCCTTGGGGGTTAAATTTGGGCCCAGCCCCAGGGATAAATTTTTTTTTTCCTAATATTTTTTTTGAAAAACCCTTAAAAAAATTTTCCCTTAAAAAACCCCAAATAGCTAGAGTTTAGATTTTAAGCATGGCAAAATTTCTAGTGAGTTTTTCCCAAAATTTTGGGCCCCGCCCCAGGGGTGTCATTGTTTTTGTTTTTTTTCTGATCGCAAGACAGTAAATACATAGCTAAAATCCCCGGGCCCAACACAAATTTTTCCCAAAAGACCCTAACAACCAAAATAAATTCTCACTCAGAACTCTTTAAAAAACCCGCAATTTTAAAAATAAAGAAAAATTTTAAATGTATGCTTTTAAAGAATTAAGTGCATTAAAAATTTTTGAGAGTCCCAAAAGAAATATGAGGTTACAATCACAATTTCGCGGGGTGAATATCTTTTTTACCCAATGAAAAATGTTTTGGCTATTTTTG
Organism: Ruditapes philippinarum; assembly: GCF_026571515.1. Classification (NCBI taxonomy): domain Eukaryota; kingdom Metazoa; phylum Mollusca; class Bivalvia; order Venerida; family Veneridae; genus Ruditapes; species Ruditapes philippinarum. The sequence goes on from NW_026857979.1 coordinate 28,908, forward strand.
TAAAGCTTAATAAAAGAAAAGCTATTTTTTAGCTTTTGTCGATTACCCAAAACTCCAAAAGGGGTAGTAACAAATAAAAAGGACTTTCCCGGAAATAAAAGGAAAACTTGTCGGGCTGGTTTTTGGGAGAAAAATTTTCGGGTAAATTAAAATTTTCCCTCAGTGTTTTTAAAACCCGGTTTTTTGTGAACAAAAAAAACCTCCCAAATTAATAAGGATTTTCAAAAAACGAAAAAGAAAATTCTCAATTTTTTGAACAAAATATATTGTTTTTTTTTCACGCTAAAAACGTATTACTTCACTGTGGTGCAAAAGGTTTTCGGCGCTCGTTTAGGGTGTGAGAGGCCCAATTAAAAACCTTGGGCCCAGGCAACCTTTTTTTTTTTGAAGTGTCCTTTTTTTTAAAGGGAAATTTGCCACGATAAAACAAGGATAAAATGTGGCTGTTTAATTTAAAAAAAGAAAAAAGATTTTTTAAAGCAACTTGGGAATTTCAAAAAATTCCCCTATGTATCAATCACAAACTGTTTAAAAGCAGTCAAATGCGTAAGATGAAAAATAGTATAATAAAAAAATTTTAAAATTATACAGGAAAAATCAGAAAAAAACCCCAAACAGAGCAAAGCCGGCCCCTTTTATTTTAAAATATATGTGTATAGTAAAATTTCTTAAAAAAAACCTTCTTTTTAAAAAACCCAAAGAGCTGGCTTAGAAAATTTAAAAATGAAACATTTTTTTAAGGGTATCTTTCCAAAATTTGTTCAAAAAAAAGCCCCAGGGGTTAAAAAATTTGGCCCCCTCATGGGGGGGGGGGGGTCAATTTTTTTTTAATTTTCTTTTTTTTTTTTTGTTTTTTTAAAAAATAAAATAAAAATTTAAAAATCTTTCCTTTTTAAAAAAAAACCCAAAAAAAGAAAGGGGTCCCAATTTTAATACTTAATTCCCTGAAAAAACCCAAATCGAAAAATTTTTAGTTTTTTTCCCTTTAAAACCAAAAGGTTTTGGTTTTTCAAAAATTAAAAAATCCTGGTTAAAAAAAATTTGGGGACCCGGGGGTGTTCCAAAAAATTGGTTTTTTTATGCCCCGGGGAAAAGGAAAGTTTTTTTTAAAAAAAAAAATTTTAAATAAAACGCACAAATCCGTTCTGTTTTCCCCTTTTTTTTGGTTCCGCCTGTGCGTTCCCCAAAATTTTCTTTTGTTAATAAGAAATTTTAAAAAATTTGTTTTTAAATACAATTTTGAGGGGAAAAAATTGAAATAGGTTTTCCCCAAAATTTTCTAACCAAAAATCCAAAATAAAATTGGGGGGGGTTTTTTGCGGGTTTTTTCCAAAAAGGAAACCCCAACCCCTCCCTAACCCCCAAAGGTCAAGGGGTTTAACAAAACACTATTTTTTAATTTTGAAAGGGGTTTTCAACAATTTAATTTATCACAATTAGAATTAATAGGTACTATAATAGGGGTTCCCGGGCCTGTAAGTTTGTCATGCATTGAAGGATTTAAAAAATACTTTAACCCTAAAATTTTTACAACAGAGAGACGATTTGGGCCCAGTTTAAAAAAATGTTTTTTTGGCAGCATTTGTCACTTGGGTTTACAGCCCCCTTTTTCCCTAAAATGTGGGGGAAGTAAAACCTTAAAAAATTAAAACTTCTTTAAAAAACCAAAAAGGGGAGCTTAGATATTTACATAAAAAAATCTTCTAATTGATGTCTACCATGTTTTTTTAAAAAAAAAGCCCCTTTGGGGGGACATTGACCCCCCAGGGGGGGGGGAATGAAAAGGTGAGGGGACTTTTAGGGCAATCAAAAGAACCCCCTGTTTACCATGCACTATTTCAGAGTCCAAAAAATGAAATTTTGTGATTCAGTTTAAGATTTTGTTTTTATAATCCCTTTTCTTTTATTTGTTAAATTAAAAAATAAAAACTTTTTCCTTGGCATGGGGAAAATTTTTATATTCAGGTGAGCCCATTGTCCCCTCCCAAATTTCCCAAAATCTAGAAGAAAATTTTTAAAAAGGGGCTAATGCACCTAAAATGTAAAATTTTAAAAAAATGCTCCCTATTTGGATTCCCCCTTTAAAAGAATGAAAATTTTTATTTTCAAATAAGGAAATTTGATTTTATTTTTATGAGATAATTTGACGTAGAATGACTTTGGGGGCCCGACGAACTTTAAAAAGCCAATATTACTGATACATACATCAAAAACATTAAAAAAACGAAAAAAAACAATTTTTTAAAATTTCCCAAATTAAAAAATAAATTATTTTTTATTATTAATTTATTTTAGGGAAAAAAAAAGACTCAAAAGGAAAAAGAAATTTTCCCCCCGACAAAAAAAGTTAGAATTTTTAAAAAAGGGGGTAAACGGTATGCTTCCCAAAAGTATTAAAAAATATGAAAAATAAAAACAGCCCATGTTATTAAAAGGAAAAGGGAAAAAATTTTTATCAGGTATGTTATATAAAAATTTGTAAATGAATTCAGGTATGGGGATTTTAAAAATGAAAAGGCCCAAATTAGGGATGGTTTCCCTTTGGTTGAAAAGTTCCCAAATCGGGTAGGGTTTAAATCGGAAAAGAAAAGGTTTTTATCCCCGGGATTTATACAGAAAGAAAGGGAAAACAAGGGATGGGTTTTTTTAAATTGAAAAGGCCCAAATTCCCGATATTTTTTTATAGAATAAGAAAAAGGTAAATCAGGCATTAATTAAAAATCTTGAAAAAAGGCTAAATTGTATGGTATTAAAATATGTAAAAGGCTTTAAATTTAGGTAGGTGATTTTAAATATGAAAAGGCTAAAATCAGATTTTTTTTTGTTTTAGAATAAGAAAAACTAAATCAAGGGATTAATATAATCTATGATAAGGCTAAATTATGTTTTGGTAAAAAAATAGAATTTTGTAAAGGCTTAAAACAGGTAAAGTTAAAATTTTAAAAATGAAAAGGCCCAAAACAGAATATTTTTGGGAAAAGAATAAGAAAAGGGAAAAACAAAGGGAATAATTTTAATCTATCAAAAGGTAAAACATTTTATGGTTTTATTTGAATATGTAAGGCTAAATCAGGTAAAGGATTTAAATAATGAAAAGGCTAAATTCCAAAATATTTTTTTTAAAAGAAAAGAAAAAAGGGGCTAAATTTTCAGGCCATGTAAAATAAAACTAAAGATAAGGCTAAAATCATGGGATGGTATTTTTAGAATTTTGTAAAGGTAAAAAGGGAAAGTGATTTTAAAAAGAAATGGGTAAATCAGGAAAATTTTTATAGAAAAAGAAAAGGGGTAAATCCCGGGATTTTAAATAACTTTAAAAAAAAAAGGCCTTTAAAACATTTTATGGTATAATAGAAAATGGAAAAAAGGCCCCAAAATCTGGGATGTTAATAGAATTGTGAAAAGGGTAAATCCATGTATGTTGGTTCGAATTAAAAGGCTTAATGTTTTGATTGTGTTCCCTTAACTAGCCCTTTAAAATCTGTTCAATATTGCTGAATTTTCTTTAAAATTTTTGGGTTTCATTTTTAAAGAGGCCCCCCTGTGATTTTTTTCCTTTTTTTTTTAAAATATTTTTTTTGCGATAATCTGTCCCGACCTATAACTTATTTTCTGTATCATTTACTTCCAATTGATATGTTTCTTTTAAAATTGATGTCCATAATTAATCATTTTAAAATTACAGAAAATGGCCGGGAAAAAAAAGCTGATTGAAAACAGTATCACAAAACCCTGGCTGCGCAAGTTCCTACAAACACCCTTTACAACCCAAAAAAGTGAAAAAATGGTAGCTTTAATGAGATTTATAATTAGGCCCAAAAATAACCGAGGGAAAAATAAAAAGGAGAAAAAAGGGGGAAGACAAATGAAAGGTGAAGGGTTAAAATACAATGTCAAAAATCTTCACAACGACGGAGTCCCCCAAAATTCTGTTATATGTTTTCTAGGAGATTGCAGGGTCAGGGAAAAAAACCTAGTTTTTGTCAATATCTGGGTGAACTGTTGGTGTTTTGGCACAACAGTGAGAACATGGAAGCTGACATTGGAAGATGGCAATGGTAAACCTGAAGGCGACAGTGAAACATGGAGGGTTGCTGGTGAAAAAAACCAATTGGGAGCTGGCAATGAAAAAAAAAAAAAAAAAAAATGCAAGGTGGCAAGTAGGTAAACCTGGAAGGCGACAGTGGAAAACAATGGAGGTGATGAAATGAAAAACGTGGAAGCCGGAGATTTGTCATTACAATGAAGGTTGGTCACTGAGAAAACGAAAGGAGGTATTTTGAAGAAATAATTGAAAAAAAGGGCTGTGGACAATTGGTAAATGAAGAGGTAAAGGGGAACACAATAAGTAGACATTGAAAAACGAAGAGTGCAGATAAAGACACATCAAAGACGGTGTAATATGATAGAAAAAATAGATGACCAGTTGAATGAACATTTCAGAATAACAGTTTATGAAAATGGACTTCTGATGAATCTATCTTAAAGACTCCCAAATCCGATAGTGATGGCTCTGATGCGTGACTCAACAGAACCCTGAATTTGACTCTGAATTTGACAGTGATGATTCTGAATATGATAGCGAAAATTATGAACTTAAATCGAAAGGTGTGCTTATAGAGATGAAGAAATTTGATTTTGTATTTTACATCCCTCTTAGACAGTATATAAACATTGGCACAGTCCAACTATAGAATGAAATACTTCCCAAAACGTTATCAAATGCGAAATGTTAGGCAAAACTTCTTGAAGAAGAATCCTCTAGAGTTATGATTTTGCTTGATGGCTTAGATGAATGGTCCTCTGAAAATGTCCCAGAACATAGCATCTTTATGGAATACACAATATTAACTACTTCGCGGCCATGGAAATTTCATACATTAAGATCAAGTGATGTGGAGATTGAACAGTCACTGAATCTGAAAGGGTTTGATTTGAGATGTGAATGGGAAATGGTAAGTAGGACAGTCTCACAATTAAATGTAAATAGACATGCTAATAAACAAGCCAGAGATTGTAGGGAAAAGCTGAATCAGAAGTCTCTTGAAAGTTTAAAACAGGTACCAATTATGCTACAACAACTGATATGTCTATGGTTTGATGGTAAACTCGATAAAACCTCAAGATGTGCCATCTACACCGGTATGTTAGAGTTATTCTTCACCTGGAATGACATGAAAACTACAGGAACAAGTACTAGACTCATGAAGGGTACCCAGAAAGTAAACCTCCCTCAATATTTAGCAGATAAAACCAAATTAAGATTAAACAGGCATTTTATTTATGAAGTATCACAGTTGGCTTATGAGACACTATTTAATTGTCCGAAGGATAAATCCTTGACATTTGACATTTGTATGTTTGATGAACTAGAAATATCAGATGAAGTAAGAGAAAATTGCTTGAAACTTGGAATAATTACAGAAGATGAATGTCCAAGTTTATCTGTATCAGATCCACCAAGCTCATTGTTCTCTTTTATTCACAAATCAATGCAAGAGTTTCTGGCTGCAGTAAATATTTGTATCAATTTCAATGCAAAAATGTGTTCATCAGATAGTGCAGGAAATAATGAATTAGCCAAGAAGATTATTAATGAGATTTTTCAGAAATGTTCAACAGTCAATGACATATTAGAGCAGTCAAATGTAATTATTATGCTATCTGGTTTAGAACCAAGATTAGCAACACATGTTTCAAAATACATATATGATACTGTGTCAGAAGACTCTCGTGTTCAGGAATACAGGAGAACACCAAGTATTAACATTAATAGTGACAATTATAGGGATTATGATTGTATTACAGATATTCAAAAGCTTATGTTTGAGTCAATGGAAGAATTCAATGCAGCATTTAGTATAGGAAGTAATCCTGTATTTTATATAGGAGATTTGGTTATTGGTAGTTGGGGTCAGTCTTGTGATATTGTTTGTTCAAATATTGACAAGCACCAAATTGTTCCTGACCCTGTTCTGTCTATTAATGTAGATTACATCAACACAGAAAATGTTAAATTTACAAATTATTTACCAATGTTTCATCACCTTGAAAAAATTGTAATAAAATATGGATATGAATCACAAATGTTATTTAGTACACAAAATGATAGTACACAGAGTAATAATCAGATGATTGATGAGGTAAACAATTGTGTTGCTGAGACATTTAAAGTAAATACTTTAACATTAAAATCTATGTCTCTTGATGTCTATTTCTTTGACAAGTATTACCCTGTGTGTAAAACAGTTGTTAGTAACCTACCTAGTATGATCAATCTTGTAGCAATAAGAATGACTTCTACAACAATGAGTCATGATGATACTACTTCATTTTGTAATTTGCTTGAGGGAACCAGTCATCTTGAACAAATACATATTCATCAAGTTATATGTGAGTGTATGAATCAGCATGGTGTAAATTTATCAAAACATCAACAACTTCAGTACCTTTATTTGTATAATGCTGTTAGTGTGATAGATGCTGATACTACAAACCTTCAAATATTTACATTTTATCATTTGAAAAATAGTAATTATGAGAAAATATTTGATATTATTAAAAAATCTAACAAATTAAAAGAACTTGTGTTGTATGGAGAATATACCAACAGATCTCAATTATATGATACCATCATAACAAATAGACTAGTCACAGTATTACCATTGTTACACAATCTCAGTAAGCTTGTGTTATGGCTGTGTACGTTTACTGACAATGTAATACAGTTCCCTTTAGAGATGAAGAGTTTAAAGGTCATTAAGCTTGTTCGGATCATAATGAGTTTGACAACATGGCAGAAGTTTGTTGATAGTCTTCCACATATTCCTCATACTGTAGATGTGAACGTAGACAACTGTGATATAACAGGAGATGGTGAGGAGTTTAATGATTATATGTTTACACAAGGAGGAGAGAAGGGAAATGATGCTAAACAGTATGTTAAAGATCATGATCAGTTATTTCATGTTAAACGTGATGATTATTGTTGGTTTGACTTTTCAACGAAAAAGTGATAAGTCCATTTAGTATACATGAAGTTAACATATAGTGTTGAAACTAAATTATTCCACATACTGTAGATGTGAGTGTAATGCACTGTTTTATAACAGGAGCTGGTGAGGAGTTTAATGATGATAGGTTTACAATGGTATCACAGAGACTTAGAGGAGGGAAGGGAAATGATGCTATACAGTATGTAAAGGATAAGGATCAGTTATTTCATGTTAAACATGATTATGATGATTTGTTTGAATTTTCAACAAAAAGGGGATAAAAGTATCAATTTAGAATACATGAAGTGTTTAAACTAAATTATTAAAAGAGATGATAATTTGGTTTTTCATTTTCGACAAAAAGAAAATGATCTGATTTTTTAACATAGAGAGATAGAATACATGCAGTTAACAAAGTGCTTAATCTAAATTATTTCATGATAAAAGACATAATTATTAAAATAAACATTATCAGCAAAAAAAATAATACGATAAGTTAAATAATGAATTTAGTTCAATATGATAGATAACAATCATCAAAAACAGTTGAACTGAAATATTAATTTCTTGTCATTGTAATAATATTGAAATTGATGAAAGTAATCTTCAAATGTGTATTTCACTAAAAAAATGAAAGTAATGCAGTGAAATATAAAGAAAAAAAAAATTAATCTGGATAAAAGCAAAGGTTATTTTTTAAATATCAGAGATAGTTTATGAAAAGAAAAATGATTTGAAAAAAATAATGTTCTAATTATAAATGCATAAATAGATTTGGAAATAAACAAGTAAATAAATTAATGAATACGTAAATTTAATGGAAATATCATAAAAAGATGTTTAATGTAATTTACATGGTCAGAAAAGTTACAATAAGTAAAAGATAACATGCAAATACCAGTCATATAAATATGTATGGCAATGGAATGGTATAAATAAATACCAGTTATATGATATAAAGGATAAGGGAATCAGGTATATATAAATACCAGTTATATCATTATGTACAAGGGTAGAAGAGGTAAAAGATTAATGTAAATTAAGACATAAATATTTGTTATATGATATATTGGACAATGTAATGATATAAACAAAAACTAGTTGCACAATATATAGGACAGGTGAATGATATATATTGATACCAGTTATATGGTGTATAGGATAATGGAATGTTATAAATAAATACCGGTTATACAATATATATGACAGGGAAATATATAAATACCAGTTATATGATATAAAGGGAAAGTGAATGATATTTATAAGTACCAAATATGATATATAGGACAAATGATTGATACAATTTATAAAGGACAAGGGAATGGTATATATAAATACCAGTTATATGATAAATAGGACAATGTAATGGTTTATATAAATACCAAATATATGTTATTTAGGACAAATGAATGGTAAAAAGTTATATGGTAAAAAGGAAATACTGGTTATATGATAAATATGTCAAGAGAATGGTATATATCAATAAAGTTATATGATATATAGGAAAAGTGAATGGTATATATAAATACCAAATATTATATGTATGACAAATGACTGGTTTATGTAAATACTAGTTATATGATATATAGGACAAGGGAATGGTATATATAAATACAAGTTATATAATATATAGGAAAAAAGAATGGTATTTATAAATACAGAATATGATATTAAGGACAAATGATTTGTATATGTATATACAAGTTATATGATATATAGGAAAAGAGAATGGTATTTATAAATACAGAATATGATATTAAGGACAAATGATTGGTATATGTATATACAAGTTATATGATATATAGGACAAGGGAATACCAGTAAATGGTATACATAATTGCTTTCATTGAGATGAGGACAATTTACATGTTATGTTTTAGAGATTCCTTCTTGGATTGTTTTATAATGATTGTAAAAAAGTGAGAAATGTTATAATTATGCAAAACGATTTATGTGTATAGATCAATACAGTTAGTAATTTTCAAATTGTATAGTTAAAGGGTCTCCACTGAGGATTTTATTTTATTAATTGTTTGACATGATAGCATGTCTAATGGGAGTTATGTTGTTGATGTGTCACACTATTTGAAGAAGATTTATTACTTTTCATGTAAAAAAAAAATTGTATGCAAAATTTTAGATTATTTGCACACTTTGTTTTTCCAAAATACTAGTAATCATTTTAGCTCGACTATTCAATAAATAGCTAATGCTATAATAGTACTTACCGCATTGGCGTCAAACTTAGGATACTTTTATTTCCATTTTTGAAGTTAGGTCATTCTGCATTATCCATCACTGTGGAAAGTCAAGCACTCTGTCCTGTCGACAGTGTTAAAATGTTTATAGCTAAAGTCCGTCTGAAAATTACACTTCATTAATATTGATTTTCAATTTTATTCCGAGTATATTTCTTTAGTATCATTTTTTCCCTTATTTAATATCGTGATTAATCTGTTTTGGCTTTTCTATTTTTATTCTTTATTGTTTGGCTTTTGGTCCTCAGTGGAGCTTTTTAAGTGAACTCTTTGTTGTTTATGTTAGAATGATAATTTTAAATAGTAGGCAAGTATAGATATACCTTGCTGTAAATTCATATGTACTAGTATATACTGTAACTACATAGACAGTATAACATAATTTTTAATAAAAACATGTTATACACCATAGATGTAAATATGAATTTTAGCTCGCCTCACCTGTCACAAAGTGACATACTGAGCTATTGTGATCGCTTTTTGTCCGGTGCCCGTCCGGCGTAAACGTTTACTTTAAATCTCCTCATAAACCGCTAAGCCAGTTTCATTAAAACTTCACAAGAATGTTCGTTTGGTAGTCAACTTTAAAAATTCCCCAAAAAAATTAATTTCATACAGAACTCTGGTTGCCATGGCAACCGAAAGAAAAAATATAAAAATGTTCTTATAGAAACACTGAAAGAGCTAGAGCTTAAATATTTGGCATGAAACATTGTCTAGTCAGTGTCTACCAAGTTTGTTCAAATAAATTCCCAGGGGTCAAAAATAGGGGGGGGTCATTGATTTTCCTTATACATACCAGTTCTCAGCTGCCCCTTTGGGATATATATCAATTCTTAGCTGCCCCTCCGTGATGTTTATACTAGTTCTCAGCTGCCCCTTGGGGATATATATCAGTTCTTAGCTGTCCCTTAGGGATATATACCAGTTCTCACTGCCCTTTGGGATATATACCAGTACTCAGCTGCCCCCTTGGGATATATACCAGTTTTCGCTGCCCCTTGAGATATATACCAGTTCTCAGCTGTCCATCAGGGATATATACCAGGTTTCAGCTGACCCTTAAGGATATATACCAGTTTTCAGCTGTCCCTTAGGGATATACACCAGTTCACAGGTGCCCCACGGGGACACAAACAAATTCTCAGCTACCCCTCGGATAAGTTCTCGGCATGGATATATACCTGCCTTGACTGCCCCTTGGGGGATATATATAAATTCAAGACTACCCCTAGTGGGGGATGTATTCCAGTTTTCATCATAAGTCCGTTCTTAGTTGCCCCTCAGGAATATAGTAAGTCTCAGCTATACCTGAGGGATATATACCAGCTCTCGGATGCCAATATGCTCTCTCACACAGACAGCCATGTTTTATAAGTTTATTAAGTTTATAATACTATCAAATGTTTATTTTCATAGATAATTTCTGTAACGGTTAAATTAGAATTTTTTAATTATACAATTTGTCAAATTTTAGTACCAAGATATGGTCACATTATAGGCATGAGTTATATTTCTGCTGATGTTAGCATAATAATGATATGTAAGTTTACATGTATTGTAAAACATATGTTCCATGAAATTACTCAAAAGTTATGTTGTAATCTTGTGTCTAAAAATGCATCCTGGGTAACCAATGCATAACTCGTTGTGTATACATTTCATTCGTGATGAATGTAGTTCAGCCAAATCAGTACCCCTGGGTTCGGACGACGCTTAAATAAAGATTTAATGCTTTTAAACAGTAATGATATAACTACACCTTATTAACGGTATGCTCACCTGTCACAAATAACATAGTGAGCTTTTGTGATCGCTTTTCGTCCGGCATGTTCTTTTAAGAGCCCAAAAAGCTAGAGCTTAGATATTTAGCTTGAAAATCTTCTAATGGGTTTCTACCAAGTTTGTTCAAATAAAAGGCTTGGGGCCCGTCGGGGGTTGGGGGTCTTTGATTTTCCTTATATGTGTATAGGAAAATCTAAAGAAAATCTTCTTTAAAAAAATCCACAGAGCTAGAGCTTAGATATTTAGCATGAAACATGTTTTAGTAAGTGTCTATTAAGTTTCTTTTAATAAAAGCCTTGGGGTCAAAATTGGCCCCGCCCGGTGATCATTGATATGTTTACATGTATATGTATATATTAAAAACTTATGTTTTTACACATGCACTATTTCAGATACAAATATGAACTTTGTGATATCAGTTAAAGATTTCGATTTTTTATCTGCTTTGTTTATAGTTTACAATATTACTTGTTACTTGTCATAGAGAGTTTCTGAATACAGTTGTGGACAGGTGAGCGATTTCAGGGCCATCATAGCCCTCTTGTTTATGCTTGCTCATGTTAGTATATACCAAGATCAAGATATGTTAAATATCAACATATGTTACATGTCTGTTTGTTACATGAAATTCTGATTTATGTATCTAGTACATATGTAAACATATTATTACATGTTAATAAATGTTTATTGTATAATTACAAACTACTGCAATCCTTTTATGAAAAAAAAAGATTACATTATTTTATAACAAGTAATGTTATGTGACATGTAACTATACATACATTTTAAACAGTTATACCTGTTTGTTTTAAAATGCTATCATTTTTATTTTTTAAAATCTTTTTTTTTGTCCAAAAGTTTCTAATTGGCCATATATCTGAGCAATTTTTAGTTTCTTTTGCATTTTAGCAACTAATACAGTTATGATGAATAAGTATTTTATATGGATGTGAAATAACCATTTTGCTTACATTTCGCTACACTAAGCATATTTAGTTTTCAAACTCATTTTTTTTTGCCAGGTGATAAGAATATCACATGTTAATCTATTATTACAACATTAGAAAACTCATATTTGCCCTTTTCCCAAAAAAATTTAATGTAATATGACTTTAAATGTATATTATAGGGTAAATTGTTCTATATAGTATATAAGTTAACATAACTATGATAACATAAAAACCATGTTATGAATTGTTTACTAGGTATATGAATGTTTTTGTGTATTTTATGCCTAGATATGTTATGTCTTATGAAAACATGCATCAAACATGTTTGTTACTTAGAATATAGATTAAATATATCATGTACATTTGTTAACCTTTATTTACATGTACATGATAAACAAATCTATATTGTCCATGCTTAAAAAATTAAGATGAAGGTAGGATAAGTTAATGCTACAATATGTTATGTCAATTGAACATAAACATTTAACATGAATGTTTAAAACTTTAGACATTGAACAGTATCTAGTAGACATTATTCTTCTATAATGAATAAAATCTTGTTTGACAGCACTTCTTATTTTGAAACTTGCACAATTTTATTCACTTGAAACTTTGCTTGTTTAACTTAAATAAGTCGGTTTTATTGGAAGAAAATAAAGTTGATAAATTTCGTTAGATTTAGACATTGGTTGACTAATATATAGTGTGATGAATAACATGTATTTTTAGGTTAAAAGTTTAAATTTTATCAGAATGTTTACAACACATCTATCTTTATTGAACCATTTCTATTTTAAAAAGGGAATGTCCACTCATTCCCAATTCACGTACCAATTATGGCCAAATTACACTACAAAAAGGATGCCCTTTTTACCATTTTTGAGAAAGAAAAGAACAAAGACAAGCAAAAAATCAACAT
>NW_026857980.1:0-25489 GCF_026571515.1 Ruditapes philippinarum
GTTTCACCCTTAACACCAAATAAAACGATTATAAGCCTAATGGTTCTCAAGATATTGTACATGTATTTACGTGAACAAGGTTTTTGATAGCGAAGTTATTCTCAATCCAAAATATCCTTTTTTCAAAAACATATTCCAAAACCTCTGGCAAAAATCAAAATGTTTTAATTTCTGAGACAATTATAATCTTTTCTGACATATATTATTACTTTCTTTTATCAAACACATTAGTAAAATTTAAAGGGGCTAATCTCCAGACCTAAAATTTATTTATGGGCACCGTGCGACTATAATAACATGATATTTTGTTTTAAAATACAACAAAAGGAAACAGAAAAATATTTTATCCGTGACCGGATTTGAACATTTCGACACTAATTTTGATATAAATTTCGGAGAGCCTGTACCATCATTACTATCGCGGCAATTCAAATACGTACTTTTTTAAGTTTTTTATATACAATAATGTTATACCGTCGCGTTAAGTTATTAAACTTAGGGAAAAAAAAGTCACTATTTATACTTTGTTTACTTGACTTATATTTAGTCATGACAGGAACTTAGTTTCAAAGCCTTCTTTATAAAGATTAACAAAACTCATAAATACGAGAAAATTTTCTTTTTTTCTGTCATCTGGTGGCCAGTCCCTTTAAAACCAATGTGTTAAATTTGAAAATTTGTCATTTTCACAAAATGCATATAGTTTTCCAAAACTTAGTATAAAAATAAACTTTAGGCCCTGCGTGATTTTTGAAAACATCCGTTACCAAGGTGTTAAGATCTCTGTCTTGAACCACTTGCAATCGGAGATATAGTTGGTAATGACTTCCGATTCTTTCATGTTAATATGAAGATTATGAAATACCGGTCATTCGATTAGATACCTAAAATAATGAACGGTGGATAATCCCTCCTGCTGTGCTTTAACAGTTTTACATACATGCGTTTATGGTATAACTGCAAGTGTGCAATGGAACTGTTTACTGACTACCATTATTAAGAAGTATTAAGTTAGGCAACAAATCAAAACACGTCTCAGTGCCACAGATAAAATTATAATAGTTCAACATGGAAATATCCTGTCAGCAAATCTCTTGAGCTTCATGAAGTATTATACTTGCTAATCAATATTCTTACTAAGATATGCATACAAATTCCCACATTATTGCTGCATTTGAATAATTGAAGATCGTTGAACCAGGATTAGATAAGACATTTATAGGGAAACCTTTTGAATTATTTCCAGAAGTAACTTCTTATTTTTGAACGTGATAATTTCGATATCAAGAAATTTCAAATGCTTGTGTAGCATAATTGTTTGTATTTTTTTTTTTCAAATAAATACTTTACTTATTAAAGATAAGTGTTGTGGAAGTTATCAAAGAAGACACTATATACTTGCTTTATGGTTAACTTTAGTTATACCTCAAAGTAAAAGTTAACTTAATACATCTCTTTATGACATATCGTTTTCTTCTTTTAGGGTTGGCCTGAATAGTTAGTTAATCGATATAACACCTCAAATGTAAAACTGGTCTATTTGAATAAAACTGAATATTAAAAAAAAAGAAAAAAAATCTTTAAAAACGCCCAAAGCTGTGAAAATGTTGCAAGCCTGTTAATACAGCCTGTTCATGCTAGGTACTGGAAAGTGCAAGCTACCTTCCCCGTCTACTAGCATCTTCTTAAGAAGATATCAACATTTAAAAAACTAAAATGGCGAAATTTTGACCAGTTCTTTTTTTTGTTTGGGATCTTCCTAGGCTCCTTGCCACTAGTTCGTGTGGGGGTTGCGTTCATTGAACGCCGCCTTTCCTTGTTGATCTTGTTTATCATATTTTTTGAATTACAAAACATCAGCGATTATCATAAAACATTCAATGTGAAACGTTCGTATCATTCCATGAAAAGTGGCGTATTGTTTTTAAGTTAAAGAATGCATGTGCTTTAAACGAGACACAAAAGGCAAAAGTAAATTAAATGGAATTTTGAAAGGGGATCAGAAGCTATGAAGTCAATACATCACAGTCAAGACCTCAAAATACAAATTTGAAAAGCAGGAAATATTTTCTTGGGGTGATTATACAATATATAAGTAGGAACACTGGAAACAACCAACAAACTATTAAATCTTCAAAAAGATGGAACAGAAATCTGACAAACAAGCACAAACAATAGTAATGTCGTGCTGAAAGATCTTCAAGGATCACAAACAAACGAAGGGCAACAATCTAGTGCAAATTTCGACAGTACCAACACAAAGGAACTAAAACAGCTTAATTATTTTAATCATATGGATTTTATTATTATATAAACATCTTTTCTACGTAACATAAGCATTAAACAAAGGGCAAATAATTATCGTAATAAGTATATAGATGTTGGATGAACAAGATACTGACCGAACAAAAACAATGATAAATGTTCTAGACATAATTATGATGTTAGTCAGTAACTGGAAACAGAAATATTTTCTGAAAATATCACGGTTTCAGTAGCACGTTTAACCAATCTTATACAGATCGACGAATAATTTTAAACACTTGAAAAAAGGTGATCAGTCACGCAAACATATGGCGACTTTCAAAAAAAAGGTGTCCCTTTTTTCTGGCATTATTTTGGCACGAGATGTCATATTTGTAGAACAGATATTTAGTTATGTAGCGAACTGTGATCTGTTCAGATAGATATATAACATTGTATTATAGCATTTGAAAAAAAATCTTTAAACAGAACCTTTTTTTTCAAGAAAATAAATGGGATTTTTTTTATTGAGATACATTTCGTTAAATATGAAAAACTTGAAACAAAATGATTTCCCGGAAGCATAAATAACAACAAAATTACATGAAAATTGCAGACTCGGTTTGATTGAGTCTGTACATGAGGGATAATGAAAAATTGCAACATCCTTCACGCCCTCAAGCACCGGCCCATTTATGATTAGTCCATATTTCCCTTTTTATGATTCAGTTGATTCCACTAACAAGACTACTGAAAATACGAGTTAACGAGTTAAACACATTTAAGACCGCCATTTTGCTTCAAGTTACTGGTCGAGACATGACAATAATTGTTTAACAAAATAGAAAGAAAAACAGAATACATAGAAAACCTTCAAAACGACACAATTGAAAATGTTGCAGGCTCGGTTTGACAGAGCCTGTTCATGGGCGGTACTGAAAAGTGCAAGTTACCGTTCATGCCTCCTTGCACTTGCTTTTAAATAAGCAGAAACGCAATATCAGAGAAACATTCTATTTATTTCATTCTATATATTCATTTGACTGGTGATTATTTTTTATTCGAAAAGCAAACAAGATAAATTTTGAAAAGCTGCGAATAACCCATATGATGCATAGTATTTCGATGGAAGATAATATTTGTACACCTTAAAACACGCCAACATGAATGTCTGTATGGAGACTAACTCACATTATCTAACATAACTTTGTATACGCTCCCTTCGCAGCTTACTGAATACACTCCCGTTACTTCAGACCGCTGCTTTAAAACGCGTCGATTCATGATATTGACCTTTACAGTGAACTTTGAACGACCAATGAAAGTTTTCCAAAATCCAAATCGCCCGAAAAATCTTTATACGCATTTTCATTGGTTGAAACAGATGACGTGTGTACAAAATTATAAATAGACGGGTAATTCCTCAAAATTTTGTAAACAAAATGGCAACTGTTAACAATTCAACTTTCGATAATTTGCAAAACGTTTCAATTATGGATCCATTAAACCGTTTCAAAAGGGTTACACCCTTGGGATTTTTCAGAGACACTTTCAGTGTTTCCCACCTACATAGAGGTGTACTGGTAAGAAATCCAGGAAATCCTCGCATGTATCAGTGCTATACACTGGACATGTAAAAGAACCAAGGGGTCTATTCAATAAGAGCTAGGGACTGGTTCCCGGATTCCCTTGTATCTTAAAGCTGTTTCTTAAATGTATACAATGTATACCTGCCTGTAACACTCGTAAGAGGGGTTGGCAGTATCCAGAGATAGATAGATAGATAGATAGGCAGTGGTACAATCTATCATTGAGCAGAACAATGACACTTTTGTGTGTGCAAAGACATGATCGGGGAAGTCTCTGTGTTTTCAAGGGTTAACATATTTATATAGTGAATTTGGTGTTGAAGAAAACCCAAAATTTTGTTTTGGGAATTAGACAGATTTCTGCCACTTACATAGATAAGGATTCCAGCGAAAATGGTGATATTCGTAGAGGAAAATATCTGTATTCTGTTTGACGAAGTACACACTGTCATGGTATGTTTTTCATTGTTCTTTTCACTTTTGACTAGTAAGAAACATGCTTTTCATTAAATTCTATATAGAGATCTACCATAATTTGATGTCAAATTTAAATTATATGTACAAAGGGTGTGAAGCTAAGATTTCTTTTTGGAAGTGGCAAGGCTAGTCGTACGGCTAGACTATACAGTGTGCTAGTCATATATGACCCGTAATTGTAAACTTTTTTGATGATAAAGTGGGAGATTTTTCTTCAAAAAGAGGGAGATTTTAGAATTTTTAAGAAACAAAGAAGGAAGTTCTGACATCAAATATTGGGAGATTTCTTTAATTTGTGAAAATACCCCTTATTTTAAGAAAAATCTTTAAAAATATGGTTGCAGAAAGTGGGAAAGTTCACATGTATGATGACCCACATACGGCAAGAACTTTTGTCTAGCCGTACTACTAGCCACTTTCTACATGTATCTTATTTTCTATTTGTTGAAAGCTTTATATTGTTAAATAAGCTTTGCATCAACTAAGCAGGTGTCAACTAAGCCCAGTATTTATATCATGATAATTTGTATAATATTTATCTCAACATTTTTTTTCATTGATAGAAACAATAATGATGTATCATTGATATTTTCCTCAAAATTTCTGTCTATATATCAATTATGGATACTGTATCGACACATTAAAAACATTGATGATTTTGACATAATAATTAAATGTCTAAAAATTAGGAAAATTCACCCAAAAAAGGTGCCCATGTCTTACAATATTTGTTAATTGTTACTAGTGGAGTAGTGCTACATCATCTGTACATGTCATAGAGTGAGAAAAAAGCAGTCTGACCCTGGACCCTCTACCAACTGAAATATCCAGCTGCTTTCACATTTTCTCAGTGCAACTGGGAACAGTTCTGAAACATGATATACATGATTGTACTCCTCAGCTCTTTTTCAGTTTTTCTCATGTAACAGAGCAATGTGAATTAAATTCTGGACTGCACCAAATGTCACAGGTTGAGAAAAAATTGCAACCTGATCGGGACTCGAACCAGGGACCTTTGAAACATGTTTCCATGGCCCTACCAATAGCCCTATCCATCTATTAAAACTTAATATAATCTTAATATGAATAAATAAATATATGTGATATATAAAATATAATAATGAATGAGTACAAGCTGCTGATCATTTTGCCAAAAAAAATCATATTAAAGCAAGTTTTTAAAGTTTATTGTACTTAATACATTTTTTATACATAAATATACATATTACACTTATTCATGTGACGTCAACCTGGATGTTGTGGTCACCTGTCCATAATTTTTTTTAGTTCAATTCCCTTACTGGCCACTACAGACAGGTTTGTATAATTTTGTGATGTACATGTGTATAATATATTGTCATAATGTAATATGGGAAAACTTCTTTCTAAATACATGTATTATACTATGAATATGTCATAAATTTGAAGGTTTTCATTTCAAACTGGAATATAGAAAAATTAAGTAGCCATCATTTCATGCAGTGGTATTATTATGATTTTATAAGAATTATAATTTGAGCCGTGTCACGACAAAACCAACATAATGGGTTTGCGACCAGCATGGATCCAGACCAGCCTGCTCATCCGCCCAGTCTGATTAGGATCCATGCTTTTTGCTATAGGGTTTGTAAGCGAACAGCAAGGATCCTGATCAGACTGCGCGGATGTGCAGGCTGGTCTGGATCCATGCTGGTCACAAACCCATTATGTTGGTTTTGTCGTGACGCGGCTCATTTTTAGAGTCATAATTTTTTTTCATAAAATTTATTTTTGTCAATACTTGTGATGTTTGGATGATGTTTAAGGATTTTGGGTTGTATATGAGGAACAGGGGTATAGTGTAAGTCATGACCTGGGGGAGTAATAAGGCTAGTTTTGATAGATTGCACAAATATTTGTCTTTTTGAGTGTTTAAGGTCACATAATTACAGGCTGCCTCAAAAACAAAGTTACTATTAAAGTTTGGCCATGATAGCTAGAGGGATTTAACTATTTCCAAATGTAAGGTGCTTATGGGGTATTGAAAGTATAAATTAAACAGTAGCTCAAAGGAGATACTTTAGAAGATGATTTAATTTCAAATTTTAAGTTTCCGCATTTATTGAATAAATAAAGTTTAAAGTAAGTTTCTGCATTTTGACAGATTTCTGTATATGTTTAATGGATCAACACCATTCTTCTGAAATTAAGGTGGACTATATATTTTGACATTTATTAACATAAAGTTGGTTATTTTCTTTAAAGAACAGGATTGTTACTGTATAAATGATGTTTTCATACTGTTCAATTCTTATATACATATATAATTGAATAAATGTCATAATTTCTGTTTTTTAGGGTATATGACAAGAAACAGAAAGATGTGTTTCATCCAGTGTTCACAGGGGTTGAAGAGCTTTGCTAGCACTTACAGCTACAGCTAGTCCAACAGATTGTGCCAAATACTGTAAACATTGTGTACTAAGTACATGTATAAAATAACCATTAGAAATAGTACAGTTGAACTCCAAGGCATAAAACATAGAAGAAATCAGTGATCAAAGTATCTGTGGATCTGAAAGCCTCTTGTAAGTGGGAAGTAAATGTTATGAACAAAGACTTATCATGTGATTTACATGCATTTACAGAAGATGAAATAAGGATTTTTGACCTTGTTTATTTATTTTAAAATAAAATTTGGGATGGAGAATTATGTGACATATTACTACAGCAAAGATCAAATCAAATCATCAATCAGAGCCAAATAGCAGTCTTAAAGTCTTCACCACTGCAAAAATGTTGAAATATGGTTAGACTTCAATACTTGTACAGTATGGACCATCATCAGTATATGATCAGATACCTGCATTCAACATAGAGATTAAGTTTAAGTTGTGTTGGAACACTTTCTCATGGAATGCTTTAATTACTTTAATATAGTATGTGTAATTTCAGGTCAAGGTTTTGCTCAGGTTTTGCCCAAAATGTTAAGTTTTGTGAAAGGCGACAGCCTTATGGTGACAAATTCATGAAAACTACATATGTATAACTATTGGTGCTGCAAGTTGTGACCTTTATCAAAAAGATGTATTGATAGAAATTTTACTGGTCATATGAAATACATGTGCATGTGCAATTTAAATAATATATTAAATCAGAATCTTTAGTTTCCTATCAACACTCACATCAAATGGCTGTACATAGGTTTAAAATTCTGGCATCATTTTCCATGAAATTTAGATATTTTCTTGTACAATTTTGTAATTCTTGATAAATTTTAAAATTAGCTGTTTCTGAAACATGAAAATTTACTGTGTGAGATATTGTGTAATGCATTAAGGATGTAACAAGTTGAATTTTGTTGACTTCATTTTCTGCCCACATCAGGCACCAGTATTTTGTGAATGATATCCCCTTTATAAATTTGAATATTTGGGGTATTTACAGCATCTATGTTATTACTGTTGCTTACCCTAAATGAGATAGCACCTTTAATTAATTAACAATGAGTTATGTCTAATTTTTTCACAGTCTTGAATAAATGTAGATCTGCAGGAAATGTTATTATTACATTGTAAATGATTGCATTTCAACTGGGGGCATTTGTTTCACATTAAGCATGACATATCATATAGAACAAGCTGCATAAATCCTGCATAATTATTTTTGTTTAGGAATATGGTTCCTGATCCTAAGTTAGATTTTTTAATTCAACTTGTAATGTCTGAACTAACAGTTTTGCTTTAACATGAAATTATTTATGGGATATTTGTCATTCATGACAACATAATAAGACTTGCAGCCTTTCTTTAAATGCTTTTAGATGTTACCTATTTGTTTTTGAATTTCGCAAAATGAAAGCATTGATGCAAAATCATATCAACCCTAAGCCTGTAGAGTTTCTTAATAGAAATGTCTGGCAAAGGCTAATCACTTGGTTTCAGCAATGTAAGCGTTAAATGCATTTATTATCCCCCGCCGAAAATTTTCGGCGGAGGATATAGTAATAGTCTCCGTCCGTCCGTCCTTCCGTCCGTCCGTCCTTCCGTCCGAAATTTTTGTCCGGAGCATATCTCTAAAAGTATTTGAGTTATCAACTTGAAACTTCATAGGTGGATAGACCTCATTGAGGAGGAGTGCAGTGCACAATAATGATAACTCTACCTTGCATGATTTTTGAGTTATTGCCCTTTGTTATTTTTCAAAATTGATTTTTGTCCAGAGCATAACTCCAAAAGCCTATGAGATATTAACATGAAACTTCATAGGTGCATAGATCTCACTCAGGAGGTGTGCAGTGCACAAGAATGATAACTCTTCCTTTCATATTTTTTGAGTTATTGCCCTTTGTTATTTTTCATACCTAATTTTTCACCTGAGTGGAGCATAACTCAAAAAGTGTTTGAGATATCAACATGAAATGTCATAGAAGGATAGATCTTATTGAGGAGAAATGTTGTGCGCAAGAATGATAACTCTTCCCTATACAATTTTTGAGTTATTGCCCTTTGTTGTTTTTTTCATGCTATTTTGTCCAGAGCTTATCTGAAAAAGTATTTGAGGTATCATCTTGAAACTTCATAGGTGGATGGATCTCATTGAGGAGGAGTGCAGTGCTAAAGAATGATAACTCTGCCCTGCATTATTTTTGAGTTATTGCCCTTTGTTATTTTTCAAAATTAATTTTTGTCCAGAGCATTACTCAAAAAGCCTTTGAGATATCAAAATGAAACTTCACAGGTGCATAGATCTCACTCAGGAGGTGTGCACTGCACAAGAATGATAACTGTACCTTTTATAATTTTTGAGTTATTGCCCTTTGTTATTTTTCATACTTAATTTTTCAATTCAATTTTTTTCTCAAAAAGTATTTGAGGTATCAACTTGAAACTTCATAGGTGGATTGATTTTACTGAGGAGGGATGCAGCACACAAGGATGATAACCTACCCTGCATTATTTTTCAGTTATTGCTCTTTGTTATTTTCAGCCATCAGTATTCACATAGGTTTCAAATCTGTAATCACTATAGCCATCAGTTTTCATTACCAAAAGACCTCTTAAAATGGAATTATTCTGCTCTACTACATATACATTATTCCAATGAGCAAACACATTCGGCGGGGGATGGCCATGTTGACATGGCTCTTGTTTTCCTTATTTGTATATGGTAGAAACTTTAAAAATCTTCTATTAAAAAAACCAAATAGCTAGAGCTTAGATATGGGTGTCTACAAAATTTGTTCAAATAAAAGCCCTTGGTTCAAAATTGGCCCTGCCCCAGGGTATATGTGTAAAGTAAAAACTTAAAAATCTTCTTTTAGCTAGAGTTTAGATACTAAGCATGAAATATCTTCTAGTGAGTTTTTACCAAATAAATTTTGTTCAAATAAAAGCTCGGGGAGAAAATCATTTAGGCCCTGCCCAGAAGGGGGTCATTGTTTTTCCCTAAATGTGTATAGTAAAAACTTTAAAAAAAATTTATGAGCTCGAGCTTAGATATTTATCTTGAAACATCTTCAAATGGGTGTCTACCAAGTTTGATCAAATAAAAGCCCCTGGGTTAAAATTGGCCCCACCCCGGGGGCCTATATACAAGTAAGCGTCTTCAGGGCCAGCATGGCCCTCTTGTTTTTTTTTTATTTTGTGAATGATTTTCTATGTCATTATTTGAGAAATTATTAATGAGTTAGCTTGCATACTTGCTGATAAAGCTTAGAAATCCTAAAATAGTTTACTTGGTACAAGTAAATCAAAATTGATATACCTTTAGTGTCTACATGTAAGTTATTTCTGATTATATTTGAAGTAATGCTGGTCACATGACTATTGTGGTTAAAATAAAAACAAATTTGAAAGAAATTTGTTAAATTATTACCATTGATTTACCAAAAATAAGATAATATGTAAGCTCTTGCTTTGATTTAATGCATATTTAGTAAACACTGTACAATGTAACAATGTGAATGGGTATCATGATTTCACTGAACATAGTAACAATATGACTGGGTATCTGACTCAGAAAGTTAAGTATTAAACCAGTGCTGAAGACACAAATTGTACTTTAAAACCTGAAATTAAATATGCATTGCCTACTCAATAACTAGCTTATATTGTTTGATTTTATTAACCTGTCAATTCCATACTGATTACACGGTCAATGCACAGAATATATTAATATTCGATAAATTTTCGGTAAATTCCGTGAGATTTAAGCAGTAAGATATAATTAAATTCATCTGGTTTCTATGCATTAGGTACACTGACCATTATAGCGCAATAGGGTAAACTACGGGTATATAATTTCTAAATGTCCTACGTAATGTAAGATCGAGACAGCGTATGTCCAGGTATTTTT
Organism: Ruditapes philippinarum; assembly: GCF_026571515.1. NCBI lineage: Eukaryota > Metazoa > Mollusca > Bivalvia > Venerida > Veneridae > Ruditapes > Ruditapes philippinarum. The sequence goes on from NW_026857980.1 coordinate 10,647, forward strand.
TCTTATTCATAACTATTTCAACATTTTTGAAGTTAAGGTTGTTCTTTCTGTTTTAATAGGTTTTGCACTTTTTTGTTAATAATATACTTTTGTATATATCATTGTTAAGGAATTAATATTTTAAATTCATTCAGATTAAGATCAATAAATATCATTTCAGTGCCGTAAAATACAATACAAAACGTGACAATTAGGTGTTTCTTAGTTGTTTCATATCTGTGTAGAAATTTCTGAAAGCTCTTGACCATTTTCATTATAATATACTTAAAAATATAAAGAAAAATATGTCTTAAAATAAGTGACGTCTAAAAAAAGTCAAAAGAAGGGATCGAACCTCGGACCTCTCATACACAAGGTAATCACTTAACCGACTTTGATATTGCGGATGTGACGAGAACATACATTAGGCTAGTGGGAGTTTTCCAAACGTTAGCTATATACTCCATAATTAATTCTCGTAAAATAAACGGACAAAACCGAAGTTGGATCGAATATTTAAATGAGTGCTATAATGTATTCAAAATTGGCAGGTCAATAAAATCAGACTATACCAACCTATATATATTTAGTGTTGGTCAAGTTTGATCTTGCTGTTATTCTATTGTTACTATTGACTTAGGATGTTAACTTCATAGGAAGAGAAATATTTGTCAATTTATCTCTGTGATTCTGAGTGACCTTACAGCCAACTTATGTACTCTTTTTTTTTTGTTTATGTGGTTTATCAAACCTTGATACATTATATTTAGGACTGTGGTTATACATGTATGTTGAATCAATAAAATATTGCATTTGTAATTTCATATACACATTGTTTTGAAAATCAAGACTTAGAAGTATGAAATAAATTCATTGATGATCTACAGTGCAGTTATTATTTTTAGCTTAACTATTTGAAGAAAAATGGGGCTATCCTTTACACCTGGAATTCTTCATCAGTGTAACATCTTAAATTTTTTCGTGAAACTAATGGCTTGCACTTCACCTTGGTGTGAAATCCGCATTCTTTCATGTGTAAAAGACTTTGCACACTTTTTGGGATTATAAAAATGGTCACTTTCCAAGGCCAGTAACTCTAGCATGGATTTTGACAGAAGTATGGACCTCTAAACTTCTGATTTAATACAGGTTAAAGTTTTGCCTGCAAAGTTAATCTTGAAACTTAATTTGTATGTTTGTTTTGGGTTTTATGTCACATTGACACAGTATAGGTCATATCGCAACGTTCCGGCTTTACTGGTGAAGTACCTGGTGAATTTACCTCAGGTGCCCTTCCGTGCATTATTTCAGGCACGAACGGGCACCTGAGTAGAACCACCGACGTTCTGTGAGCCAGCTGGATAGTTTCCTCATATGAAATAATCCAAAGTCCCTGTCGGGATTTGAACCCACAGCGGTGAGGGGCAAGTGGGTTGAAGTCAACGAACTTAACCACTCAGCCACAGACGCCCAGAAACTTTATAATAGTTTACCTTGGAGGTCACTGTCAAAGGCTCATAACTTGTGAATTTTAAATGAAATATGGCCTCATGCGAACATAAATAAAATTGCAAGACTTGATCATATGTATATAAATGAAATATTCCTTAGTTAATTCAAACACTTTCCATCAAGTTCTGAGAATAGTTAAATAGAACAACTGTAAAATGACAGCCCTTGTTGATATTAATGCACAAGCTTGTGGTTGCTGTGGTAGTCTCCTGATTGACTACAATGTACAATATTATTAAGTAGAATAGCTGAATTTCAAATAAGTAACCAATGCAGTTTTACTATTGCTGTTTAAAATAGTGTTGGTTGAGTTTGCACATATCTGTATGTAGTAGCCTATATATATGTCATTTTGCACATACATGTATATATCATGACTGTACAAAACCTGCCCATCCATGGAAAAAACACAGGGTATGACAGTACGTCAAATATGATCTTGGATATTCTTAAATGTCCATCATTAAAGCTAGATGATACTGACTTTGTATGTACTGTTCTATATAAGATCAGTCAAATTAATATCTTTTCAATTACTTTTTGTGCATAGTGTAAACCTGGTGTAATGTTGCAATATCATGTGATAACTTCTTCCTCTTTATTCATATATGCATATAAGAATGGTTCTGTTTTTCTAGGGATTGGTTGAGTTATTGTCGAAATGCTTCTGGTCATCTGAGAAAATATAAGAAAAATAATTTTAACGGCCTGACGTGGACTTTCTTCCAGCCAGAATATGCGGACCATTATTCGTATTGAGCTACCGTTTACGTAGACTCCATTACAATTGACTATCCATAAATAATATATCATCGCGAATTTACCATTTTGGTCGTTTAAAATAAACAATTTTATGTAAAGTACAAATGAACACGCATTGTTTACATTACGGTGCGTCAAATTCAGGTATGTGACAATTCGTTACAAGTAAGCTAGTCACTGATTGGCTGAAGTGTAGACACGGATTTTCCTGTCTAAAAATAGAAATATCGGTCTGGACCTACAATTTTAGCAGAGGTAAGAAGTGAGCGATAGTGGAACATTCGACCGATGCGCGGGAGAGTAAACTTTGTATTTCAGAACATACTATTTCGATGTTGTTATTAAATGGTGACAATATTTTAAAATCAGATAATTACAGCAATACTACCATTGCAATAATAAGAGTCATTGCATTTACATTACCATTACATTTATCCCAAAATGCATTTATAATACTTTTGTTTTAAAAATAGCTTTATTTAATTTATTTATTTATATTGTTTAATTTTATACTAATTTGCATAAATTTTTACAATACATGATTATATTTTTTGCATTGATCTTAGTTTGCATTTTTCTAACTTTGCATTTCAATTATACTAATATAGCATTTATAAATATATGAGATAAGACTACATCAAAACAAGCATCAAGTTAAGACAGTATGAATAAAAGCATGTCATAATTGCATGTTTATAAAAGATGACATAACGAATTTATCCTAGATTATAAGTCTTTCTACATAAGTTTAACTACGATTTTAACTACATTTGTACTAACCTTTATTGATAGAATTGTTTCCTGGCAACAACAATTATAAGAATTTTAATGCTTCATATATTGATGATTGTGAAAAGAAATATTACAAGTAACGAGAACAATAAAAGAGTTGATTGTTAAAAAATAAAAGTATAACCAAATGTACGTTTGCTAAAAATAACTCAATAGCAAGCATTGAATTGTGCAGCTGCATTCAAGAGCCATTCATCGCATTGTTTGTATGTTCCTCATCCTTTTGAATTAAAGATCAAATATCACTTAGTCGGCGCTAGAGTGCATTCACGATGTCTCTGTCTTGAACAGACTGTGTAAAATGGAATCTTCTATTTCAATATATTTCATTTTGCTCATTTGGGATCTCCTTTTGTTACAAGTTATATACAAACTTCTAATATACAGACATTTATTGCATGTCTTCTAGCAAACAGAATGGTGATGACATATTAGTAAAATATCTATCATCACATTTTAAGTAAAGAGTGTTCTGTCTACGACGGTCGCATTTACATAGAATTTAAACAATCGTGATAAAACAATAGATATGAATATTATGGATATTCTAATAAAATAGTTCAAGCAAGAAAATAATTTATGATGTTAGAGTTCAAAGTGATCTAGTATGAACATTTATATGGTGAATAATACTATTTTGTTGTAGAACATTTTAATTTCTTAATCTTTAGAATGATAATGTTATATCGGATCATTATCTCACACCAAAACATTCATACATATTCTTTGGTGGTATATTTTTATGTATGATACTGCAATCACCAACGCAATTTCTTCTGATAATACATACGTCGTAGGAATCTTAATTTTAACAAGCGCTGAAAAATCACCGTAGGGAACGTGTTACAGTATCGCGTTTTTCGGTTACGGTATAGAATTTTCAAAATGGAGGATTATTTATGGGAAGAGAGGTAGGTGATTTTTATTCAGGTCCATACTACTAGTAGTTTAGTTTCTAAAACTTGTTTTTGTGCTTTGCTTGTAAGGAACAGAATCCGGTATCTAGTCATATATTTCTTCAGACCCTGCACCGCAGATTTATCTCTATATTGTCTCATAAATGTGCAGATTTGACAGTTTGAAATTTTGAATCGAGAGACCAACGCATTTTTCTCCAATTTCGACATTATTTACGCATGCCTAGAAAAAGTAAAACTGCAAAACGTTAGTCCTTTATGTTAGTAAACGTTTATAAAAGTAAATGACCAGTTGAACCTATTTTCCTGTTCGTTAAATGCGTTTGAAAAAATAAACAATGTTACAGTATAGAGCGAGGTGATTTGTGCAGGGTTACAGCATAGACCTAGCGACTTTGATCCGATTTTGTTACAGTTTATACCCAGATTTCGGTTACAGTTTAGATACTTGCCAAATTCCAAACAAAGTTCGTGTATCCATTATTTTTATGAAATAACTCATACCTTTCTATTTAATACATTCTTGAAAGGTTGTACTACTTTTTTTCTTCAGCAGAAAAGTTATAGTTTGTTATTTTTCTTACTTTAAGTTTCAGATTGAGACTTTTTGCAGAATTAGTAATGTCCTAAGTAAGGACTGTTTTCACGACAACAGCAGTAACTTTTATCAGTTGTATGGAGAGAAGAAAGATTATTGCTTGATTTCATTACATATTATAATAATGCCTATTAGTAATAAAATAGAGAAAAAAGAATCCTTAACAGAAGTCCAACACGGAAAACATGAAAATGTTGCAGGCTCAGTTTGATTAAATATGTTCATGGACGGTAGTGGTAACTGCAAGCTACCGTCCACGCCTCCTAGCACCGGCTTCAGCAGAATTCACATTAAACATGAACTGGTACACTTTAGATTTTTTAACATCTGTGGATGTGTTCATATGGCGGTTATCATGGAACCTTCAATGTAACACGTTATTGCCATTCTATGAAAAGCGGCATATTACCCCCCAGGTTAAAATTTGCGTGTGCCCTAAACGAGAATACAATGAGAGAACTAAATAAAATGAAATTTTGAGAGGGAATCGGAGGTTATGAAGCCTGCATCCCATAGATAAGCTGTCAAAAGACACAATTAACAAGCAGGCAATACCCTAGGAATTATTAAACAGTATTTAAGTGAGCAATACTGCAATCTAAATTTTTATTTTTCAGTTTGAATTTCCATCTATCATTATGTATTTTGTAAGTATTTAAAAGGGTTTGTTAAGTTTGGCTTTCTTGGATTTTAAGTTTCAACGGCACTGAGGTTATGTGAAAACATTCCAGCTTTAATGTAAAGAAAGACCCAAGATACCCTTTGTGAAACATTTCAAACACGAGTGGGCACCTGACTAAAACCACCGACCTTTCGTAAATTAGCTTGATAGATTCCTCACATACAATGAATCCAAAGTCATGATTGGATTTCAACTACAGCAGTAAATGAAATATGATTTGAAGTCAACGGCCTTATCCCGACTCTGCCACTATACTATTATGTACCTCCATCAGGCTCACTAGAGAAGATATTGTAATTGTCTGACCTTAATTTATACTCTATAACTTTCAATATTATTTTCTTTTTCAGAAACATGAAAACTGTTATACAGGATGTCTGAAATAAAAAAAAACGACTTTTAATTTAATAATGACAAAATAATCGTAACTTCAACAAAGAGGCATTCGAAATGACGCCATGATCATGATTTGATTTGAATGCTTTTAGTTCGAGATGAGAAGGGTATTTAAACATTGCCTTTTTTCAAAATATATGTTTTGGGTTTTCGTATCACCGATTGCAACCGAAACCATTTGAATAACTTAATTGGTAGAAAGTCATGTAAATTTCATCACATTTAGTCAAGTAGTTACTGAGCGGATGAGATTGCACACACATGTGTAGGACAGACGGACGAATAGCCATCGGGCTAATAAGCTCACAGAGATTTAAAAGTCTATGTAACATTCATACATTTCACCTAGTATACATAGGAAATAACGAAGTCTAAACTGTAACCGAAATCTGGGTATAAACTGTAACAAAATCGGATCAAAGTCGCTAGGTCTATGCTGTAACCCTGCACAAATCACCTCGTCCTATACTGTAACATTGTTTATTTTTTCAAACGCATTTAACGAACAGGAAAATAGGTTCAACTGGTCATTTACTTTTATAAACGTTTCCTAACATAAAGGACTAACGTTTTGCAGATTTACTTTTTCTATAGGCATGCGTAAATAATGTCGAAATTGGAGAAAAATGCGTTGGTCTCTCGATTCAAATTTTCAAACTGTCAAATCTGCACATTTATGAGACAATATAGAGATAAATCTGCGGTGCAGGGTCTGAAGAAATATATGACTAGATACCGGATTCTGTTCCTTACAAGCAAAGCACAAAAACAAGTTTTAGAAACTAAACTACTAGTAGTATGGACCTGAATAAAAATCACCTACCTGTCGTCCCATAAATAATCCTCCATCTTGAAAATTCTATACTGTAACCGACAAACGCGATACTGTAACACGTTCCCTACGGTGAAAATGTCATGATTAAAGAGGGCATGTTTATTAATTGAAACAAACTGTTAAATAAAAAATGGGGGTCACCATTTTAATTTTAAAGGTATCTGACCATATTAATTTTACTTTTTAAACTTTTTTTCCTCCTTTAACGTCACATTAAGGAGCAGATAACATAATATCAATATCATTTTATTAACATTGGTTTCAACAAGTGTATCACATTTGATAAAACAGTTATAAACAAACATTTGTAAAACAACAAACTAATAGAAGAACATGACATTGAAAGTAATGCGACACCATTTTAAGGATAAAGATTTGGATTTACAAATTGTTTGTTGCCATCGATATTTATTTTTCTGCACAACCTTCTTCATGTAACATATTTATGATGTTATGCAAACTTTTATTAAATTCTGCCAGGCAAACTTCACATCAATCTAAATCTGCACATTCAATATAAGCTGTAATATATAAATTACTTTCCCCCAACTGATATTTGCTGTGAACTATGTATATGAAGACAGTTTATAGGTATTCAGAGAAGCATCTGGCAATTATACGCTAGAACTCTTTATTAACATGATAATTAAAAGTATTATTAGATAATAATGTACCTGAAGCAAAACAAATAAGTCGTATTTGACATTTAAACAATTCAAATATACATGATAGAAGTAAAAGAGATAAACAGACACGTGATCTTAAAAAGTACTAGGTGATTAAAACGAATAAATTTATCAGTTGCATAAGTTCAGAGATGTAATATTTGTTCTTGTTGATGTGACCAGTGTCTTTTAAATAGAATGGTCTGGAAACGCGCTATGTTAATCCTTCTCGCTTCAATTAAACATGCCTCGATATACCTCGGTATAGTTTGCAATGCAAATCATGTAAGTTTAAGAAAAGGGTGAACATTAAATACGAAGAGCAAAAATAAAAGTTTTAACAACATCAATAAACTTGCGCAAAAGATAAATATTTCAGGAGGAAATAATGTTTTTAAAGCCATTATCTGTTGATAAACATAGATTGCTTGTTCAGAATATTTGCGGAAAGCGGCGTCATTTTGAGAAAGGCACCAAATTAAACATCAAATATTTGTAAATAACGCTGTGAAATATTATAAAATCTTTACATGATACGATTCAATAACATTTTTCTCTGTAAAATCAATTTCTATTTTTTCATTGAACAATGCATAAATTAAAATAAAAATTATGACAATCGGACCTATTTCAGATATGAGCAGTAGATTTTTACCTTGACACCGGGAACGATAAATTTCATATTTCATGGGAAAATCTATAAAAAATTTCCCTGATTTACTTTTCAATGTTAAAACTGATAATGTAATTTAGCCAGGACTAGTTTTTGGTATTTTTTTGTTTTGTTTTACAAAACATAAGCTTATAATTTGACTTTTGAACGGTGATATCCTGTGCCAGTTCACGATCGGCAGATAACCTAATCACGTTCTCAGTCGAGACATCTTTTTTGTAAAATTGGTTCGAATCCAGACTGTTCTATTTGAAAGACCCTGGTGTACCATGCTGATATAAATGACTTAACATTTAATAAACAAATACCGAAAAATATAACAAATTTGTACATATAGAACATATAATTTACTTTCTCTTTGCAATCAAAACGTGATGTGTCAAAATGTAAGGATAATAATGGCAATCATATCAATTAAAAGCTGAACTTTTTTTATAGTATATTATTTGTACCAAAACTATATATCTCGTATCCTCTTATGCAATTTAGCACTTTTATTCTACTTCGTGTTAACTTTAACATTCTAGGTTTAGCGAACGTTAAGTAGTATTATGTTTATGGTATTTAATTTATGAACTTTAGAAGGAACTTATGAGATAATTAGTGTATTTCTTTAGAAGATGTATGTGACTTTAACATGAATATAGCATTTCAGAAAATCGTTGTAGCTATAAGGAATATCATACTTGCTGATCAATATTCTTAGTAAGAAATGCATACCTATTTCGACATTATATATGCATTTTAAATAATTTAAACTTTGCAAACAAAGAAAGATAACTTTAAAGATATGTCAATGGAATCAGTTTGAAGACAGAAATATCAAAGCAACATGTTGTGAATAATTTCATTGATAGAGAAATCAATATTTAGCAAACATGTTTAAATGCAGTAGGTTTGTTTTACTGTGAATATAAAATTGTACATGTACATGTTCAGACTATATATCCCAGACTAAAGCCGCCAAAACGATATAAAGTATAAAAAAGCCTTTATAATAAAATGTCTTTATGTAACAATATAGAAACTATTTTCAACAAAACGTTAAGTATAATTATGAAAACTGTTTAGAAATCAAAACATATTCAATAAATATAACATATTAATAGTTTTGTTTGATTTAAGAAATACTGCATCACTAAAATAGATTAATAATAGATTTGTTTGACATTTGTCTCCCCTTTTAATGCAATTAAATTAGAAAAACCATGTTGTGAAAGCATATAAATAGTATTAAAAGATGTTTGTCACTGAAATATTTAGTACCAAATAAATAATGTTTGTGACACTACTATCAAATCGTAAAACAAGAGGAATTTGCAAGTTTAAAATACAAATTGCAATATTGTTAAGTATTGGCGGCAATAAAATCCGCATGTGTGGTGATATCTAGTACTAGATCTATCAATAAAAGCAGTAGTTGGTGCAGAAAAGACTTGCAAATAGAAGCATTGTCTTCATACCGTGATAACTGATAATAAAATTTCTGTAATATCTAATAAAACGTTTTTGTAATGCTACTATTTGTTTATCATGATATTATTTTACTTGTTATAGGAAAAAAAACTAAAGTACAAGTCACATTATATTTATATATAATTTGAAGATTGTTTTTCACGTTTGATAAAGACGTACATAAAGTCGGATCTAGTGGAAGGTGTTATTTTAGATTAGTATCTAATTCTTGGAAAATATTTAATGTTAGGGACATATGCCACCTAAGCTGTCATGGAACAATACTCAAAATTTTTAACTACGCTCTATCTTTTACTAAAGATTCTATTAATTACAATACTTTTTAAAAACAACAAAAACAACAACAAAAACACAAACAAAGACAACACAATTTCCATGTCTGCTAGAGAACATTTTATCGCTCCGACAATGTTAAATGAGAATGCAACTAAATCGTTTAAATATACAAAATAAAAAGATAATTATAAAAAATGAAAACATGTTTTCAAAATCGGCTCTTAACCTTTTCCGCATAAAAATGGGATAAGGGCCTAAAACACATCAGCATAAATACACATGACGAAAAGAAAAACTTCGGTTTAATCTACTCTACAAAAGTTTAGCATGTAAGTAAAAAACTAAAAGTGGTAAATAAAAACTGGGATTTATTGACTTAGTTTATTCCTATTTTTATTGTGTGAAACAGAAAACAATAAAATTGAAAGATATAAAGTAAAACATATCTTTCATTAACTTATTATAAATTATTGCTTTCAGAAACGAAAAAGTACGTGATTTATAATTGTTGACATAGGTTCGGTTTTATGGTATAAATTGTATGTCAGTTTGTATTTTTGAAATTTATTCTTGTCGTCAAATATAGTTTTCAAAGAGACTTTCAACTTTTAAAAATAAATTCGTCGTTAAACGTAATCCCTGCTTTTATTTAACGCAAAGAACTATTTCTTAAAATATATAATATATGTTTTATAATTGTGAATAATAGATGAGTGTTTTCATTGTTCTGAATGATGTGTTTATCGTCATATTTGAGATTTCCTTTGAAAATTTTCTAAATAATCATATCTAGTGCCCCCCATAAAAAGCAAATGGTATTGACTGGGATAATACTTAACGTTAAACAACATACCAGATCATAAAAGTATGAATCTGTAAGAACACCAGAAGTTTCAGATGTGTCTAAAATATTTTAAAAAAAAATTTAAACAACCCTAACCAAAATAGATCTGATAAAGAAAATTAAAATAAAGGTTAAATAACGCTGGTGCATGTAAATCACACCCATCACTTACCCAAAAAATTTCAGACTTGTAATTACTTTCTGTTTGTTTAATCCGAAGATTTTTATTTATTCAGTCAAGTTTTAACAAAAACATAAAACAGCACAGATACTTTTATTTTTTGACTTGTAACAATTATACATCATCATTACAAATATAATCACTTAAAACCATACTAACATACTAAGTGAATCACAAGATAAAATCTAAAAAACATGTCCCTTTCAAATCAATATAGAGGATGGATTTTTTAATATTATTATGAAAAACATCGAATCTTTAAAATACAATGATAAATCTAAAAAGTATACTTCTATTGTTTGAATATGAGAGAATTTAGATACTAGGTCTAGTGTCTGGGAGAAATTAAACAGACACTTTTTCATCATACATATCTGTATACATTTTTGCATACATAAATCAGTTTCTTTAAATTGCTTTGTCTGCAGTTTATATTTCTCCGCAGAAATAAAATTGTTTAACAAAAAGAAAAAAACACTTCGCGCGCTCATTTTTCTATGTTGTGCCTGCATGTTATGATCTAAGTTGTCTTCATAAAGTAACTAAAAAAAATCCAAAATAAAATATAAGATGTCCGGTGCGATTTTTTAGTTTTGTTTGCGCCGTGCTTGTAAGTTTGTATTTAATTTATTCTAGAAGTAGACTTTATTCATTTTTTTTCAATACTCTAAGGAAACTTTACATTCCATAATTATTGAATAACATACAACACCAGCTCTATAAGTTGTCTTGTCTAAAATGTTTGATCAAATATTTAAGATTATAATTATATTAGAACAAGAAATGCTGAGAAAAGCTCAATAGATGAGGTTGCTGAATCATCCAGAAACTCTTGAATATTTTAATGAACATTTTGGTAAAATATATTTAAATGTTTTTGTTTCTCTATATCTTGAAGGCTGATAAAGCGAAACGTTGCATGGTCTAAATTCAATATCTAATATTTAAGGAAAAGGTGTATGGCTAACTGAAAATTATTTAAAATGTGGTTATGACTTACAATACAACTCTTCTGAAATGAATATTAAAATCATGTTAATGTAATGCAGAATGTTTATGTAATTTTATGTTGTTGTTTCAAATTGTCTTTTATGAGAATGGTAAATTTTGCATAATGTAATTTGTTATAAAGTTGCTTAATAATTTCATAATTTACATATAAGTCACAAACAAATCAATTATAAATGCAAATATGGGCTTGTTTTTAAGAAGTTTTTGTTTGTAGTCATGTTTAAAAAGCTATACTCCAAATTGCTTTTCTGAAACGTTTCCGATCATCAAATGTCCATTTCATAGCAATAAATCAATCTTCTTTACGTTTAAATCTGGCTGGCTCAAAAGGACCATGTTTAAATTGCTGCTTTTTCCAGTGCAGTTTCCATGTGAGCTGACTCAATTATCAAACCTAGCCTGTAAACAATTTAAAAGCTTGCTGTTATGAAAAAGTTCTTTAGGGATTTCCGTTTTTGTCTATTAATTTTGACCATAATGATCCAATATTTGGGAACAGATTTGATATAATTTGCCAGCGTGTGTGCCCATCAAGCGAAGTATGTTAGTGTTCCGTCTAATGCTTCTTGATATGATGTTCTGAATGTTAACAATGTTAAAGTTAATATTATAAATTGGGAATTATGTATGCTTTGTTACAACCAGTTTTGCAATAAAAAACGAGTTTTTGCAATAATTTTATTGCAATAAACTCGTTGCGTTCACATGATTTTAAATTGCAATTTGATTACAACCCGGTTTTGCAATAAAAACTTAGTTTGCAATAAAATAATTTTTTCTAATCGGATTTTTATTGACATTCATACAAAAGACATTATATAAAATTTATCTATGTATAATTAGGAATGACATGCAGGGATTATGTTCGGGATAATGAATATGTTATATGCATATGGCTCAACAATAATTTACATTTTAAAAATTTCATTACTTTTTTATTTTCCCAATATACATATGAATGAAAGAATCAAAACAATTAATTTAACAATTTTTCTAAATTTTCATTACATTTTTTTTCTCTTTTTTAATATATTGATGAAAAGAAATGATCACATGAAAATATTAGGGACTGTTACCAGTTACAATAACAACTGTAAGTTTTGGCCACTCGTTGTGCTCAAATCTCAGGTGATATACACCATGACATTTAAATAACCCTTTGGAGGAAGTAGTAAAAAATATTGGACTTTTGCAATAATTTTTATTGCAAACAAAAATTGCGTTGATATGAATTTTATTGGGCAATTTGATCCACAACCGGTTTTTGCAATAAAAACGAGGGTTTTGCAATAAAATAATTTTTTTCTATCAGATTTTTAAATTGAGATTATACACAAGGACATTAATAAAAACTTATCTATGTATATTAAGGTTGAAAGGCAGGGAATATATTCGGAAACAATGAATATATATGCGTATGATCAAAACATTAATTTAGATTCTCAATTTCATTAGATCTCTTTTTTTCCTTTAATATTATATAATGGAAGTGAATATACATACATGACATTTCAAATAAAGTCTTTACTTACCAGTACATTGGAAAGAAATAGATAAATTCGAGACTTTCGCAATAATTTTTATTGCCAAAACTCGTTGCGTTGATATGATTTTTATTGCAATTTGGATCTCAACCGGTTTAGCAAATAAAAACGAGTTTTTGCAAAAAAAAATATTTTTTCTATCAGATTTTTATTGAGAAATTAATAACACAAGACAATTTAAATTTATCTATGTATAGGGTTAGGATTGAAAGGCAGGGAAATTATATTCAGAAACAATGAATATATATGCGTATGATCAAACAAATTAATTTAGATTCTCAAAATTTCATTAGTCCTCCTCTTTCCTTTTTAATATATATGATGAAAGTGGTATATACCATACATGACATTCAAAATAAGGCTTTTACTTACCCAGTACATTGAGAAGAAATAGATAGCAATACAATCGACTTTCGGCAATAAATTTTTATTGCAAAAACTCGTTGCGTTGATATGATTTTATTGCAATTTTGGGATCAAAACCGGGTTTTTTGCAATAAAAAACGAGTTTTTCATGGCCGGTTGAAAGAACGGATCCTTACTGTTATAATGTAATGATTGTCATTCCATTATTATAGCCACATATCATAACATTGATACTTTTTCCATATTAAGATTAAAACCTAAAATGAAGCACCAAGAGATTTTACAGGATGCTATAGATAAGGAAATCATTTAACATAAACTAATAAATTAAAATAATCCTTGTTCACTTACAAATGTTAAAAACAATCAAAACCGTTAAAAAATTTGACTGATAAAAACAGATTTGACACGAATTTAATTCTTTAACTTCTAAATTTTTAAAAAACAATAAAAAAACAAATTTTATGTTTTGCAGATGTGTGCCACTTGAAACTATTTTATTACCCTTGTAAATAAATAATGGTTGTTGACGCCACATATCAAAATCTCGTAAAAATATGAAAAAGATTGAAAATTGCCAATTTCAGGTATTGTAAAGTTTTGAATGTTTATAAAGCCCGCATGTCTTAAGATATCTGTTGTTTACTCGATCAATAAACAGCAGTAACATAAAAACATCAAGAAACTAAAAAAAAAACAAAAAAACAAAAAAACCAGGGAAAATATAAAAACAAAAATCCACCAACAAAAAGTAGCATTTCAGTGTAGGCAACTTTCCCCACACAACCAATCAAGCACCACCATGGCACCCGTCAACGAGCCCCAGTAAGACTCACAATTTACGAATATAGAAAAAACTGTTTCAAAAGGGGAAACAAACAAAACACCGTTTCCAAAAAAAAATTTACCATGACGTTTTCTTAATCATTTTAATGTTTGCCTACTTCAATTTTTCTTCCCAGTTAAAGTACTAAAATCTTTAAATGTAGAAAAACAATGTTACTCCTCTTTTCAACTAAAATCAAGATTAAAAATTATGCCCTATGTACATGCAATACTATGTTCAATAAATAATAACAGGATTGTCTGATATAAGGAAAAATAAGAAAAAAAAATCATTTTTTATGTTTTGAAACTGATTAGATTTCATTATCACTAAATTTGCAAGCTATTATTTATAAATATCTAATTTGTAACTTTTTGGCAAAAAAAATAATAATGCCACCTTTTTGGGTTTAAAAGCAGCACGCCTCCAGATTCATACTAATTTTTTCATGGGGGAAAAATTTTTGAAAATGTATTTAAAAAGGTAAAATCTTGTAAAATGAACAAAA